>NC_079214.1:63417906-63487906 GCF_029633865.1 Lampris incognitus
AAGGATTCTGGAGACGAATGGTAAATTGGAACCAGGCAGTAGTTGTTTTGTTCAGTAAAATCTAAATTAAAAATTTTCAGAGTTGGTCTGATTATGGCACACCTTCAGGGGACGAGGGAACTGTACCAGTGGATGGAGAGGAGTTGCTGATGGTAAGTCCGTCTGCAAGATGCTAGCCGAGGCTAGCTGCGCATGAATGGTGCTAATTTTGGAGTTGAAAAACTGCAAAGAAGCAGAGCATTGTCCATTAGAAAGGTTACTCTTCATATTGGTTTCAGGTGGATTTAGTAACCTTTCAACTGTGAGGAAGAGAGTTCCAGCATTCCCTTCAACTGTACTGATGATATTTGCACAACGGGATGTTTTAGCATGTTGAAAGAGCTTTTAATGGCGTATATGATCCGAATACATTTGTTTGTGAACAGCAAGTCCAGTCGTGGTGCAAAGCCTCTCAAGACGCCGACCAATAGCCTTGAGCTGATGTAATTCAGGTGTGTACCAGGGACAGTGCATTTTAACGTCATTTAAGGCCACCAATGTCCATACACTTACACAGAAACTGCATTAGCTTCATGCCTTTGAGATTTTCTTTACTGAAGACAGAAGTGACATAAAACGAATGATCAATACAACAATAAGCTATGCACAAAATATGTTAAAGAAACCAGTGCAGACATAATAGAATAAAAATAAGAGTACTGCACAAAAAAACCAACTATATTACAAAGACCTCAGTACAATATGCATAATGTGGCACTGTTCTACAGCACACATGGGCAAATACAGCTCCATTTTACATGCAACCAAACAGCAAAAAATAAAAACAGTATTCAAAAACAAGTGACACAAAATGAATCACAATATAAATAAAGTATTTCACAAAATACGATATAACAGAACCCAGTGCAGACATAACAGATTATAAATATAGTAAAATAAGAGTATTGCACAAAAAACTATGTACAATATGCATAATGCAGCATTGTTCTACAATAAACATGGGGCCATACATAGAAAATACACTGGAGGCAGCGTTACGTTAATGATTGCCAGTTGAGGCAAATGACTGAGTCTGTGCAGTCCATTCCACCAGAGGGCGCTGTTTACATTCGGAATGGTCTAAGGCAGTGGTTCTCAACCTTTTTGGGGTCCTGGACCCCCTGCGTATTTTTGATCTACCCTGAGGACCCCTCCACCTGATCTTGGGGGAGGGGGGTTGCAATTTGATAGAAACAGTAGAAACTGCATTTTAAATTGCATAATAGCATTTATTCACTCTTTGGGGCAAAAATAAGAGCTTTCAGTTGTAACTTAGATATAGTTAACAAAACAGAGTTCTTATGCAGTAACTTTCAGATATATGTAACAACACAGAATATGTATTCAGTAACTTTCAGATATATGTAACAAAACAGAATATGTATTCAGTAACTTTCAGATATATGTAACAAAACAGAATATGTATTCAGTAACTTTCAGATATATGTAACAACACAGAATATGTATTCAGTAACTTTCAGATATATGTAACAAAACAGAATATGTATTCAGTAACTTTCAGATATATGTAACAAAACAGAATATGTATTCAGTAACTTTCAGATATATGTAACAAAACAGAATATGTATTCAGTAACTTTCCGATATATGTAACAAAACAGAATATGTATTCAGTAACTTTCAGATATATGTAACAAAACAGAATATGTATTCAGTAACTTTCAGATATATGTAACAACACAGAATATGTATTCAGTAACTTTCAGATATATGTAACAACAGAATATGTATTCAGTAACTTTTAACAATGCAAACGGGAGCGAGATCTCTTATTAAAATACAATAAATGACACTTGTGAAACAGATGTAATTAGAGAAAAAAGTCCTGTTACCCTTTATAGTTTAGGTAGATAAAGGTCTCAGTCACATTTGAGTAAAATAATCCTATTTCTATAAATGTCACAGGATCTTTTTTTTAAAGATATTTTATTTTCACGGACCCCTTGCAATTACACCACGGACCACTAGGGGTCCGCGGACCCCCGGTTGAGAAACACTGGTCTAAGGCCTCAAGTTGACTCGCTACCCCAATTCTACAGCCTTACTCGCCTTGCCTTTCTTGCGGCAAAGTCGTCTATGACGTCATCATAACACAGCTGTTGTGAGACCACATGATTTATACTTCTGATGGAAAGTCCACTGAGACATTCTTGCAGCATAGCAGATCTCAGGTAAATTTTTAATGAGTTTGAGCTTTGAGAAGCTCTTCAGCAGCGGCCACTGTAACAGAGTGGCAGAGATTGTCAGAGCTACCCACATATCGGGCTAAATTTCTGTCAGCCTCTTCTCATGCAAGAAGGTCAAGAGTTCCATGTTTGTCGTGTTTCTTGATGGCAAATGTGGAAAATTTTGCATTTCCAGAGCAAGTTCCCTGCCATCAATATCTGGCTGTCCATCATGGGTTACAGCAATGCTCAGGGTTTGACAGTACCCCAGCAGCTCTTCTTTTGGCATGTTGGTGAAGTTGAGGAGCTCTCCAAATTTGTCATTCACCTCTCCCAGGTTCTGAAATCTCTCATCAAGTGAAGGGAGGGCTGTATCCACTACCTCTTTGAGGAAATTGCCATCGTCTGGTTTGTTTAAAGTGTCTGTGGACCCCCCTTAAAGCCATGTTTCTTTCAGCTAAGGACTAAATCATTGCCACCAATCTAGCGAGAACTTCCCGCCATCTGTTTCTCTCAGCCTCAGCAAGCGCCATCTCCTGAGGCAGAGGTGTCTGCAGGTGGCCCAGGATTGAAATATTTCAGAAGTGCATCTGAAAAGAGAAGATGAGTGGACATAACCATTGGGCGTTACATTATATTAATTAAATAGCTGGTGATGGTGAAACCCAGCCAATAATGGCACCTAAGCCACATGAAGCCTGCCCTATACCATTCTAAACACAAACAGCAATTGTAACGTCTCAAATCGCACCAATCTGAAATTGAAAAACATAAGCTATTCGATGAGCACATCTCTCACATGATGCATGCTGTCCATGCTGTTTGCCATAGATATAAGGCTAATCAATAATGCAAATGGAAGGCCTACAACTTTTAATTAGCTATTCATTAACAAAGGGGTGGAAAAGGAAAAGCATTTTAATTGACTGTTACAAGTAGGGCTGGGCAATATATCAATATTATATCGATACCGTGATATGAGACTAGATATAGTCTTAGATTTGGAATACCATAACGTTGTGATATGGCATAAGTGTTGTCTTTTCTTGGTTTTAAAGGCCGCATTAGGCTACAGTAAAGTGGTGTAATTTTCTGAACTTAACCAGACTGTTCTAGCAGTTTTATTATTTGCTTTTATCCACTATTGCATCCACATTACTGATTATTATTTATCAAAAATCTCATTGTGTAAATATGTTGTGAAATCACCCAATAGTCAGGGGAGGAAACCCTGTCTTTGCATTTTATTTTGATCACGGTCTTGTATCAGTAAAAGCGCGTGTGACATGATGACCTACCCTACAACTGAACATTTAGCCTACTGCACAGAAAATACATATATACAGTGTGGATACAGTGTAACGTTATCGCCGTTCCGCCTCAAGTGAGATAGGATTTTTGGACCGAGGTTTGCACATGTAAACGAATCCTGGTGGGGCTGCTGAATTTAGCTGTAGAAAGTCATTCTGTGACTTCCCGTGAGGCGTAAATAGTCCAGTTTGTGCTCTGTGATAAAGTCATTGACCACAGGGGCTTTGTTGGTAATAGATCAGATATTGCAGAGGGCCAACTTATGACTGGTTGTGCGCATATAAACAGCTGCTTTAACTAGTGGAGTTAGCACACTGGTCTACATGCCACCTGCCGTAATATGGGGTGTGGATAAGAGGCCTGGCGCCTAACAATCGATTGATCGATCTCTCTATCGATCGATATCTCATTGTTTTTGAAAAAGTCTACAATCAACTCATGGTTCCCTTAAAAAAACACAAACTAAAGGTGTCCCGGTGGGGTAGCGGTCTATTCCATTGCCTACCGACACGGGGCTCGCTGGTTCGAATCCCCGCGTTACCTCTGGCTTGGTCGGGTGTCCTTACAGACACGATTGGCCGTGTCTGCAGGCGGGAAGCCAGACCGGATGGGGGGAACTGGGGGGAATAGTTTGATCCTCCCACGCGCTACGGCTACGTCCCCCTGGTGAAACTCCTCACTGTCAGGTGAAAAGAAGCGGCTGGCAACTCCACATGTATCGGAGGAGACATGTAGTAGTCTGCAGCCCTCCCCGGATCGGCAGAGGGGGGGGGGGGTGTGCTATGCTATATTAGATGCTTCTCTACTGCCTCCTGTTCATGCTCCAAATTCATGTGTTGTCACTATCGGTAGACTGTATTTACCAAAACAGAGAGCTTTTAATTTGCTTTTAACGAGCTTTTAATCGAATGTCCATAAGGATCTACATATCTTATACCTCACAGTTTATATAAAGATGGCTGGTGTGCCTCAGTTCAAGTGGCGGAGACAAGGAAAGTCAAATTACTACGTAGATTAATACTGCCATACAACAGTGTAACAGGTAAACTGACATTACAGCATAAAATTGGCAAGTGAACACAGAAAAGGGCTCAATAAGAGACAAAAATAATAAATAATGGTGTTTAAGAAAGTAAGGGTGCAACAGTAACAGCCAGCACCAATTCATATGCACTGTAATGTACCAACAGAGGCCATTTAAGGGCTAACGTAGACCTTGAAGAAGAGAACTTTTAGGCCTTTCTTGAATGAAGTAAGCGAGTCAGCATCTCTGATTGAGACCGGGAGGTAAGTCTGAACCTAGAGCTTGTCACTTTAGAATTACAAAAAATGTACACCCATGAATCCATGGAATTACTAATGTAGTAGAACTATAAAGAAATTATTGTGGGTCCCCTAGGGGTATCATAGGGGTGCTGCGGTCACTCCGAGGTGCTGTGTCGGACAAATTCTGCAAAGAATCAAGAACATTGCTGCACATCCAGTTTTCTGTCACAACGCTCAAATGTTCCTTTAGTATCCTTAACCTGTTGTTGCCCACATGAAGTTCACAACCCTGCTGTTGGCTTTCCAAGCACTTCACGGAACTGCACCGACTTACTTACAACCCCATATTAACATGCACACTCCTGTTCAACCTCTTCATTCTGTCTCTGGAAGGCTACAGTCTATGACCACTTCAAAAGTACAGATTTTACTCTTTTCCTTTACCCAAGATGGTGTCATACACCCACATCTTGCTATGAATCACTTTCGATGAATAACCGCAGCTGGGGTTTGAACATAGTAGATGATTTCAATAAAGATGTATGTGGAGATGAGTAAGACTCACAAATGACCTTCCACCAAGATCGTGTTACTTTTCATTAAGAACCCGAGATCGCTCCCGCAATTTGACAATGACTTTATTCCAGTCTGCACACTTTTCACTTCTCAGCCCAGTAGAGCACATTTGGAATGATGTGAAACAAATGAAGTGACCACTGACAGTATCTGGATTAATAGTCTCTGTTGTGTTGTTATTTTTGTGTAAGGTGATGATGACTGACACCTGATCAGCCCTGATGCTGTGTCTAAAACTTGGAGCCGCTTCATTGTCATCCAGCCCGGCCCTGAAGACAAAGGACACATCTCTTACTGACCTGTAGGCCTTGCTGACCTGTAGGCCTTGCTGAGGCCACTTGAGAAACACAAGGTACCATGGACGAAGAAAATGGTGAGAACCCCTCGTAAATGTCCTCTTTTATTACTCAGCCTTCCCTGACGTGAACTTTCCTGTCAGGATCAAAAATCCGCGCAGTTTACCACCGATGATTCGTTAGCTTGATGGGTAGCTGGCTACTAGCTAGTAGCATGCCAACTAGGCTCACCAACCATCCCCTAAAGCACAATCATCCTGCAATTGGAAAGTAAATAAAAAGTTAGGATTGAACTCATACGCATGTTGTGTATCTTGAGAATCCCTTAAAGTGACATTGTGTAATTTTCCTACTACTTTAGCAGAAAAGAGTGACAATTTCTTCGCACACAGGAAATGACATCTACGAGGCATGATATGAATGAACATGGGATTTGGGTGTTTTTGCTACAGCAGTTGAGCACATTTATTTTTACTTGTACTTCTGAAGAATACTAAATAAAAGTAAATGTGCTTTATACCCAGATTATCAGTACATGTATGAGAATCTATATAAGAAACCCATCATATACCCCACCTCCAATTCCCTATTTTCGTTTGTGGAAGTTGACAACCCTAATGCCAATTGTGGCCTTGGTTCTTCAAAGCTCCCCTTCAAAGCAAAATAATCATAATCATAATAATCTTAATCATCGTCATCATAATAATAATAATAACATCTTAAGACACTGAAAGTCAATCCAGCACATTCGAGTTTCTTTAGAGATAAAAAAAGAATTAAGTGAGAGGGGACGCAAACTCCCTACTTTACTAGCCTATATCTGGTAGTAAGTCAATGTTGGCCTTTTACCCTGATATTAATTAAATTTTAAGTATAGGTAGTTATATTATTTGTCAGATTTAGTACACTGGTTTTTAATCGGTAGAAAAAGAATTGTAATGTGTCAACCAAACTGACAGGTTCCCGATTCCTAATACTTTGCTGTCTTGCCAGTGTGACCTGAGTTTGAAATGTGAGATGTTTTATACCAGCTTTTATACCAGTCTTTATGATAGGTTCCATGGGATCACGGTGAGTCACGACCTCGGCTTAACGCATCGGCGTCGCCGGGTCATTTTACCGGGACGTTCTGAGTGTAGCACAGAACAGAATTTCAAATTTAAGTTTATGTGAAGTCCGGCAAAAAACAGAACTTGTGTGAATGTCTGATAATTTTAGTAACTTGTGTGTGTGTGTGTGTGTGTGTGTGTGTGTGTGTGTGTGTGTGTGTGTGTGCACGCCGTGCATGCGTGGGAGGGTCAGATGGTCAGCACTGAGTCACGTGACAAGTTAAAGTGGGAATAATAATAATCTTTATTTCGGACACACATCCGGTCCATAGCATAAAAGCAACAATACAATAAAAAAAACACATTTAGGCCTACATGACACCCCTACACTCTATGAGCACACATGCACACATGCACACATGCATGCATGCACACACACAACATGAGAGGCGTCCACACATGCACCGTACAACACAGTCAGTTCATAACAGATACAGGCTGTCTCGCCAGTGCTTCTGAAGTCTGGATGTGAAGCGACAGCAGCTTTTCGTAGGGCTGGTTAGAGCCTCTATGATGCTGTTCTCCAACACATCCAGGCGACACATACAATTATACATTAGCCGTCTCAAAAGTACATCACATGTCTGAGGACACAAACAACTGACTGGCACTATGCCATCTGGGGACATGAAGCAACAACCTCACAACATCACTGTAAGCTCCTCTGGGCCTCTGCATATTCCGCTTCCTGTTTCCTGTAAGACCAGAGATGGGCTCTATACAGAGGCGCTATAAAAGCTCTAAACGACGGAACACTTGCCAGAGCGCAGAGAACTTGTGAAGCACTGAGAACTTCCGAAGCACTGAGAACTTGTGAAGCACTGAGAACTTGTGAAGCACTGAGAACTTCCAAAGCACTGAGAACTTGTGAAGCACTGAGAACTTCCAAAGCACTGAGAACTTGTGAAGCACTGAGAACTTCCAAAGCACTGAGAACTTGTGAAGCACTGAGAACTTCCGAAGCACTGAGAACTTCTGAAGCACTGAGAACTTGTGAAGCACTGAGAACTTCCGAAGCACTGAGAACTTCCGAAGCACTGAGAACTTCCGAAGCACTGAGAACTTCCAAAGCACTGAGCACTTGTGAAGCTATGAGAACTTCCGAAGCACTGAGAACTTCCGAAGCACTGAGAACTTGTGAAGCACTGATAACTTCCGAAGCACTGAGAACTTCCGAAGCACTGAGAACTTGTGAAGCACTGAGAACTTCCGAAGCACTGAGAACTTGTGAAGCACTGGGAACTTGTGAAGCACTGAGAACTCCCGAAGCACTGAGAACTTGTGAAGCACTGAGAACTTCCAAAGCACTGAGAACTTGTGAAGCACTGAGAACTTCCAAAGCACTGAGAACTTGTGAAGCACTGAGAACTTCCGAAGCACTGAGAACTTCCGAAGCACTGAGAACTTGTGAAGCACTGAGAACTTGTGAAGCACTGAGAACTTCCAAAGCACTGAGAACTTGTGAAGCACTGAGAACTTGTGAAGCACTGAGAACTTGTGAAGCACTGAGAACTTCCGAAGTAACATACCAGCCTGGGCATAGCTTTCACAGCACTGCCGGTATATCTCTCTGCCATCCGTCACATCATCAGGCAGGACATTTCCAAGATATTTTATTTCCCTGCATATGTCGAGAGGACTACTACAGAAGATAAAAGAAGAAACGTGTAGGGGAGAAACAACTCCATCTTTTTGAAATTTCCTAAAAGAGGAGGAAGGGTAAGAATTTAGCCTATGTAGTAACTTTTCAATACCGTTTGAAATTGCCTGTTGATTTACGACATGAACTGGACTCGGCTGCTATGAAGACAATGATCGTACGTGCCGTTTAGCCAGCGGGCCATAACCCATCTGACCCCACAGCATACTTCTATTGTCCTTTAGCGGGGTTTCTCGTAAATAAATCAAATTTCGAAATGTTGCAGGCCCCGGGTTGCGGTCATGCAAGCAGATTATATTCCCTGTAATACGGGAGAAATAAGTTGACAGAGACACGTATGCTGCTTTTCAGACGTTGCTCTCAATAGAATTTATTCAAGATCACATGCATTTTCTCTTTTTTCCTTCCTATGCATTTTCTCTTTTTTTCCTTTTTTCCTTCCTATGCAGTTTGATTATGCATTTTCTCCTTTTTCCTTCCTATGCAGTTTGATTATGCATTTTCTCCTTTTTCCTTCCTATGCATGTTCTCTTTTTTCCTTCCTATGCATTTTCTCTTTTTTTCCTTTTTCCTTCCTGTGCAGTTTGATTATGCATGTTCTCCTTTTTCCTTCCTCTGCAGTTTCTCTTTTTTCCTTCCTGTGCAGTTTGATTATGCATGTTCTCTTTTTTCCTTCCTATGCATTTTCTATTTTTTCCTTCCTATGCAGTGTGATTATGCATTTTCTCTTTTTTCCTTTGTTTAAAATGTATATAAAAACATGAATTTGTATAAAATATGAAGGATTCCCAATTTTCACAAAATACTATAAGAGTACACATAAGCCCATTTCCCTTTAACTCAGTGAGCTCACATTAACTCTGCTATGTATATTCTTTAATGCCATAATACAACATACTGTAACGGTCACGGATGAATAGGCTCGGTAGCCCTTGGCTAACGGGTCGGACCCTTTAATACCATTACTGTATTACAGCACTGTATTAGATCGCCCCCTACAGTACAACCTGACCTAATAGTATTTATGGCGGCATAATAATGCATTAACAATATGATGTGGCATAACGCCATGTCATGTGATATGACCAGTTAGTTAGCAGTGTGCTGCACAGTTTTACCCTTATTCAAAACTGCCAACCTTTTATACTGCTAATATAACCGCTGCATTCCATTGGCTTTAAATGTATTAATAAATGCATCGGCTTTAGTCGGGTAAGTATTTGACTTGTTAAATTTCATAAAATAACTTGAATCCGCCGTTGCACTAACGTAGTGCCTCGCTAACGTGCTCGGGTAGACTCGCGATGACGCAATCACCCAGGAGCACGTGCTAGGACCGCCGGGACGCATTGTTACATAGATGCTAAGTGAAGCATTTCAGAGAGCTAACCGGACATTAACTCGGCTTTCATTTTAAAACAGGATACGTATGAAAAGACCGTGAACATGCACATTACTACATTACAACATTTCCCATGAACTGAGCTCTCAAACCAACCCAGTCGCTCGGACTTTCGTGATGGTGTACCGGTTATTTTCTTGCCCGGTGCGGGATTCGATCCGGAATGTGCTGCACCACAAGGCGACATCACTAACCTCTCGGCTAAGGGGTCAGACCCGTTAGCTAGGGGCTAACGTGTCTTATTAGTAGTTTACAGTCGTCACCCTCCCCGGAAGCGCCCCCTCGCCCTTTGTTCTTCCCGCGCTCCGAAGAGACTTCTGAGGATCTGCACACTTCCGGATCCCACCGCTGCCACCAATGTAACCGGTTATTTTCTTGCCCGGTGCGGGATTCGATACGGGGTGTACTGGACCACAAGGCGACATCGCTAACCGCTCGGCTAAAGGGTCAGACCCCTTTACTAACCACTCGACTGTCGAGCGGTTAGCGATGTCTGCTGCGGTGCGGGCGATACGGGTTCGCGTCCCGGCCGCGGCAGTTCCTGTGGTTGCCCCCCGAATTCGCTACAGTACGTTCCGAAGCCAGGGCCCTCTACTGGCTGGGAGGGACAGTGCGTCGATATTAACCAGCTAATATTATTCTCCCATGAACGGCTTTTAATAAAACACGTACAAAACGTGACCACATATTGTGTGCGTCACACATAAAAAGAACTAAAACGGCAACGACTCGTTCGTTTTAATACAGGCACACAAAACCAACCACCCATCCGTAACCGAGCACATTGCCGCTACGTGCGGGTTTCGATCATGCGCGCACCGCACCACGAGGCGACGTCGCTAACCGCTCTAATAAGCGCCTGCCGTTATCATCTCGTTGGCTAGCCGTCTCGGCTCGTGGTGCGGTGCACGATGGTTCGAATCCCGCAGCGGGCGGAAATGTGCTCGGTTCCGCCGGTCCCTGCTCGGGCGCCAACCTTTGCTTTATTCGGTGTGTAACCAACCAAGTGTCTGTTTGTGCCTCTTTAAACAGAAACGCATCAACATGAGGCCGGATTTAAACGGCACTGCAACACCACACTTGTTCCAGCGGCTGGTGGTAGTCTGCTACCCAAGTCCACATAATTAACTAATGGACCGGAACCGATCCTCCCTCAAATAAACGTCAACCCTTTGTTTTAAGTAAACGCGCAAAATATAAAAAAATAAAATAAATTATCTTCTGCCGTGATTGGTAAGTTATGACTCGCAAATGAAGGAGAATGAATGACATGACAATGTAACAAGCATGAATGAATGACATTAAAGAGATGGTTTAGCTATTAAGAAAAGACAAGGAAATCAAATTCTAGTTCGACATTTTTTCTCTCAGTCTTCGTCAAATGGGACTTTTTTACTGTTGTAAAGCAGTTAACGGTTCAACCCCACAGAAAGGAACGTCTTCTGTATTTTTTAGTATATTTGTTTATTTCCAACGTTGAAAAAAAATGAAAATGTTGTGGTGACCCACGTCTATATAACGAGAGACATTCACCTAAGAGGACGGTGTACCTTTAAGGGAAGAGGCGAGGGGTCAGATAATGCACTTCCGCTTCCGGTTGACGGTTCAGCGTCGTTGTCGAATGTATGACATGCTAAGTTGGAGCTAGTAAACTACCTCGACTACGTCCACTCTCACGTCTCCTGTCTCGTTGTTTTCTAACTCCACAATGTATAATAAAAGAAACCGAAATCAGAACCAGCAAACGATATCATCGTCAAACATTTGTTTCAAATCTCGGCGGTTGGAAGAGGAGTAGGCAGAAGTTTAAAACTTTTCTAGCCCTACCCCCCTTTTTCTGTCCTAATATTTCAACAGTGAACTGGGTGATTTAAATGAAAACTCAGCCATCCACCACCAGTGACCACCACGTCTGGTAAATCAAACAAAGGTCATTCCTTCAACACAACAAGAACAACACAATCAGAGCAAGTGCGCAGCAACATTTACACAACTCACGCGAGACGTCACAGCTCCATCCCATATCCGTTCAACATATTATTTTAAAGAGTCTTTTACATTCGATCATTGAGTCACATGTTTTCATTTCACCACTGCAGTTGTTCCATATCGTGACTCCTTTGGTTGTGGCACAGTGATATGTTGCATTTGTCCTTACTGGGTTGTGTTTAAACGTACATCTTCCTCTCGGGCCATAATTACTTTCCCTCAACTGGAACAGCCCCTGGACACTGTTGGGTACTTTATGATTTAACACTTTGTACATGATCTGAGCAGTTTTAAAGTCCACCAGATCTTTGAATTTTAGTGTTTTTAGTTTGACAAAGAGTTGGTTTGTTGGTTCTCCACAATTGGCTTTGTTTACTATCCTTACGGCTCTTTTTTGAATAATGAAGATCGAATCGGTGTTGGTTTTATATGTGTTCCCCCACACTTCCACACAGTAGGTGGTGTATGGAAGTATGAGGGAACAGTACAAGGTGTAAAGTGAAGCTTGATTTAGAAGAACTTTGACTTTGAATAGTACTGCGATTAATTTGGATACTTTAGCCTTGGTATAACTTATATGTGGTTCCCAACATAATTTATTGTCCACTATTACCCCAAGAAATTTAATTTCAGTCACTCTTTCTATTTCTACATTGTTAATCACGAGTTTCTTGTTTGAGTTCATTTTGCGGCTACCAGAGATTATAAATTTTGTTTTACTTTAATTCAATGTTAGTTTGTTTTCATCAAACCACATCTTTAACTTCATCAGCTCCTTTTCCACTCTATCCAAGAGTTGATCCAGATGATCCCCACAGCAAAATAAATTTGTGTCATCAGCAAATAAAATGGCTTTCAGAGATTCAGACACTTCACAAATATTGTTTATATAGAGAATAAACAGTAATGGTCCCAACATTGAGCCCTGGGGGACCCCACATGTGACGTTCAGTAGGTGGGGGTTAAAGTTTTATAATTTAACATATTGATATCTGTCTTTTAGATAGCTGGATAACCAGGAGATGGCGGTTCCCCTAATTCCATATGACTGTAGCTTTTTCAGTAATAATTCATGGTCTACGCCGGTGTCAAGTGCTTTTTGTAGATCCAGAAATACCCCTGTTGCATATTTTTTGTTTCCTATTGCCATTGTTATTTCCTCTATAAATTCTATAAGTGCAAATGAAGTTGTTCTGTTTGCTCTAAAACCATATTGCCGATCATACAGTACATTATGTTTTGTGATGAAGTCATGTATTCTTGAAAAGTATATTTTTTCTAGTATTTTTGGGAACTGTGGAAGCAAGGAAACAGGTCTATAATTTGAAAGGACGTGTCTATCACCAGACTTATAGATATCAGTTCATATATTCCGATATTCAGTGGTATCAGATCAAATTTAAGTGGCCTCTTACAACAAACACGAGTGTGTGTGTGTGTGTGTGTGTGTGTGTGTGTGTGTGTGTGTGTGTGTGTGTGTGTGTGTGTGTGTGTGTGTGTGTGTGTGCGTGTGTGTGTGCGTGTGTGATTTTATTTAGTTTTATTTTCTAAAGCAGAACAGAGTAGCAGTACCAAACACAAGGACTAAAGGGACATCTGTCTGTGCCCTGTTGTCTTCTGCCCAAAAATTAGCAGGCTTAGAGAGAGTAGGCATATGGATGGGGGGGGGGGTTAGAGCAAGAGGGGGGAGAAGGTAGAGAGAGACAGAGAGAGAGGTGGAGGAGGTAGAGAGAGAGGTAGCGAGAAAGAGAGAGTTGTAGAGAGGGGGAGGAGGTAGAGAGCGACACAGAGAGAGGCAGAGAGATAGACAGACAGAGAGAGGCAGAGAGAGGGGGGGAGGAGGTAGAGAGAGAGGTAGCGAGAAAGAGAGAGTTGTAGAGAGGGGGAGGAGGTAGAGAGCGACACAGAGAGAGGCAGAGAGATAGACAGACAGAGAGAGGGAGAGAGGGGGGGAGGAGGTAGAGAGAGAGGTAGCGAGAAAGAGAGAGTTGTAGAGAGGGGGAGGAGGTAGAGAGCGACACAGAGAGAGGCAGAGAGATAGACAGACAGAGAGAGGCAGAGAGATAGACAGACAGAGAGAGGCAGAGAGATAGACAGACAGAGAGGCAGAGAGAGAGAGAGGCAGAGAGATAGACAGACAGAGAGAGGTAGAGAGAGGGGGAGGAGGTAGAAAGAGGGTAGAGAGTGGTAGAGGGGGAGGAGGTAGAGAGAGAGGGGAGAGGTAGAGAGAGACAGAGAGAGAGGTGGGGGTAGAGAGAGAGAAACAGAGACGGGGGGAGGAAGTAGCGAGAGAGACGGGGGGAGGAGGTAAAGAGAGCAAGAGAGACGGAGAGGGGGTAGAGAGAGCGAGGGAGACAGGGAGGGAGGGAGAGAGAGAGAGAGACTCGGGTGTGTCTTTCAATCATCCCCAATCAATCTCTCTCTGAGCAGACAGGAGAGGAGGCATCAGGAGGAGGCAGCAGCAGAGGAGGCAGTAAAAGAGTAGGCGGCAGGAGAGGAGGCATCAGGAGAGGAGGCAGTAAAAGAGTAGGCGGCAGGAGAGGAGGCATCAGGAGAGGAGGCAGCAGCAGAGGAGGCAGTAAAAGAGTAGGCGGCAGGAGAGGAGGCATCAGGAGAGGAGGCAGCAGCAGAGGAGGCAGTAAAAGAGTAGGCGGCAGGAGAGGAGGCAGTAAAAGAGTAGGCGGCAGGAGAGGAGGCAGTAAAAGAGTAGGCGGCAGGAGAGGAGGCATCAGGAGAGGAGGCATCAGGAGAGGAGGCAGTTAAAGAGTAGGCGGCAGGAGAGGAGGCGGTAAAAGAGTAGGCGGTAGGAGAGGAGGCGGTAAACGGCAACATGGCCATGCGGCAGCAGTAAGCAGGCTTTTACAGGACCATTGCAGAAGCGGAGGGAGGCAGGGAGTGGGGGAAAGCCAGTCGGCTGTAGACATGGATGACGAGGAGGGCAGAAGTGGATTTACTGCCCCACTATGAGCAGGTAGGTAGAAATAATAGTGGATGCTGCCTTTGGAGCGTCGCTCGTCCCAGTCCGTCTTCTTTGTTTCCACGCTGTGCCTGGAGCGCCACAGAAGTCCTTCAGACTACTTGGACACGCCCCTGTGTAATACTATATCAGTTAATGGATAACCATTACTATCAGCACCGTCAACACCATCAACACCATCAGTCAACTCTAACAAGCAGAAATTGCCGTGAAGCAGTGGTGCAGTTCAGATTTCCATCTCTCGTGGATTTCAGGCGGTTGAGCCGTTGTATCTGACTACTTGCTGCGTTACAGAGTGTCGACCTGTGAAACTAAGAGCTGTGCTCAGAATCTAGGTTGCTGATTGGACAGCCGAGGCTTTTGCTGTGATTTAATCAGCAAGGACAATTCCAACTGCAACTTTCACAGTGATTTAATCTGACTTGTTTGTAAAGGTTCAGCTGCAAAGGTTCAGTGGTGTGGGTTGTGGGTTTCCTGCTCGGCCGTGTGGAGGAAGTCAGGTTTTTTTGGGGGGATCCTGTTCTCTGTTCATATGTCCTGTCTGTCGGCTGTGTGAGATGATGTTAGATATATTCACATGGACTTGAGATGAGATGAAGTCAGGCTTTTTAGATTGAAGTCAGGTTTTTTTTGGGGGGGGGGGGATCCTGTTCTCTGTCCATGCCTGACATCATGAGAGGTCCTTTTAGCGCCACCAATAAAGTGCAGTTTTTAACAACAGTGGTCTAATAAATACAGATTACTCCCGCTGGTTACAGTTGAAGAAAGGAAAATAAAATCAGCTCTTCAGTAAAGGAGGAGAGACCAACACGTTTAAGACATCTTGGTTGTGAGTTAACATAACGGCATGCTGTGGTTGAGCTCAGCGTGGGACTGTAGGAGCTGTCCTCACACGTGTCTTCCCTCAGTATCAACTGCTTTCACTGCATATAGCTGTGATGTTGGGAGACAGTTGAATAATAATGTGCTAAAACGTATTGGTTGTGTTTATGGTACAGATTAAGCTTGACAGTATGCTGACGGTGTTTGGCAGACAACGTCTCTGTAGATATGTAGAAGATATGTAGAAGATATGTAGAAGATATGTAGAAGATATGTAGAGGATATGTAGAAGATATGTCAAGGATATATAGAAGATATGTAGAAGATATGTCGAGGATATGTAGAAGATATGTCAAGGATATATAGAGGATATGTAGAAGATATGTCGAGGATATGTAGAAGATATGTCAAGGATATATAGAGGATATGTAGAAGATATGTAGAAGATATGTCAAGGATATATAGAGGATATGTAGAAGAAATGTCGAGGATATGTAGAGGATATGTAGAAGATATGTCGAGGATATGTAGAAGATATGTCGAGGATATATAGAGGATATGTAGAAGATATGTAGAACAAATGTAGAAGATATGTAGAGGATATGTAGAAGATATGTAGAGGATATGTAGAGGATATGTCGAGGATATGTAGAAGATATGGCTCAGAGCCTCAGAGGAACGCCCCCATGAGGAATCGGGCCCTACGTGGTTCTCCTATGTTCCCCATTTCTTGCTTCGCCTGGTGGAAGGAAAGTGAAAGCAATGAGGCTTTGGTTGACTTCCTGTCGGGGAGATCAAGCCACAGTGGAAATTCCCCTGAGAAGTTGAGACTGTGGGAGTCCATGTATTTACTTGACCAGTTCACCATCAAGCTACAGCCATTTATAACATTACCCTATATATATATATTTACAGTATTATAGAGCCTAGTCCACCTCTAGACATTTAGGAATGAAGAGTAATTATTCAGGTTAAGAGTAAGTACGGTGTACATAGGTACAGTAAGGTTTGTTTAGAGAAACACTACAGTTCTGTTTATGATCCAGTGAGCAGTCCCATCTCAAGCCAGCAGCCATTCCTTGGCCTGTTTAAGTTTATGGTATTGGGATGCTGCTGTGGTGGATGGAGTACGGTTGCAGCCATCTCCAGTCTGCATAACTGGCTGTCAAGTACACAACACTTATCTTTTCCATTGATTTTTATTTCAAATTGTTAGGTTTATCTACAATTTCTATAGCGACAGGCATGGGCGCAAGGCCATGAGTACTGGGATGGCGTCCAGCGCTTCCCCTCTCCCTCCGTCCGTGGGGTTAGTGGTTGTGTCAGGAAGGGCACCCGGCGTTAACATTTTTGCCAAATCATGATGCGGATTGACAAGACCATACTGGATCAGTCGAGGCTCCATACGAGATTGGCCGAGGCCTGGGTTGACAACAGCCGCCATTGGTACTGTGCCCTTGCAGGGTACCGATGAAAACTCTACAACCCGCTGTGGCGACCCCTGAAAAACAGGAAACACGCTGAAAGAAGAAGAAGAATGTAAATAGGAAGTTAGCCACAACTCATGGTGCCAAAATGTCACTCAGTGTGCACAGTACTGACACGCTGTTATCCCTTTACACATTATACCGATGACAACGCTGTTGTGGACGCTGACACCAGCCGACTGCTACTTGCTGCATCACATATCACGTCCTTTGTGTCGGTTGGATTAGCATCTCAGATCCACCCGAGATATGAAATCTGGGCGGGACTTTCCAATGTGTCTGCGCTGTGACACTACAATCACACATCGGTGCACTGATACTGCCTAATTTCTGTAAGCGGATCCTCTGTAGCATCCTTCCCATCGGGTCAGTGGATGCATGAGGCCTTCTTGCATGTGTGGACGCAGCAGAGACCCTCTCCTCTGCAGCCCACTCTCCATGCACTGTGACCGAGACGGGAGCACTGATGGCACTATGCAACCTTCTGCAAACCGCTCAGCAGTCGTTTGTTTTCTTACCTGAACGTTAGCGCGTTTCTAACTGGACAGAGGTAAGAGAGGACATGGGGAGTGATGCAGAAAGGCAGTAAATGTCGGCTGATCTTCAGCACCGAGCTCCCGCCGCCCGACATGGGGAGCATGTTATCTCTGCGTGTTTGCTTTGTTTTATATTTGCCACATTAAGTCATGTTTAGCAGGAAATTGTCTTGCTCCTGTAGTCACGTTAAACACAGTATAAGAATATAATATCCAAATTAGTCAAGGGATGTAGTTGAGTTTAGGGGATCCCAGGTCTCTGGTGCACAGAGCGCAAAAAGAAAATCACTAGAAGTTGGAGAAACAGTAGAAAAAAGTAGTTTTTACATTGGCGAGAACATTGTACCAGTAATAAAAATGCAGATGACAGAAATACCGCTCTGGAGGATCTGGAGGATCAGGGATCAGGAACATTTATTTGTCATTTCATTCCATGCACCTGCCCACATGAAATGAATCGAACTACAAAAACACATATATCCAACATATCCAAATAAAATATTTCACTGTCCAAGATAGCGAACACCAGGATGACTGTTGGAACTGGGCTAGCAGTTAGCTTAGCCTGCCCCGCTTCTGCGTCCTGTCAGACCGCCCTCGGTGTTTCCTCCTTGGACGCAGCTCCAGACAGAGCCGTGGTCTCTGGGCCCACGTGACGCAGCAGACCAGGCTGGCTCCCCCAGCTGATCCAACGCCAGCTCTCCCAGTCAGACAACTTCGACGCACCTCCCCGCACTGCACACGACGACACCAAAAACACTAGCAACGCCGCCGCCAGACCACCCTCGGTGTTATCGGAACTGCCGGTCTGCCTGGGCTAGCAGTTAGCTTAGCCTGCCCCGCTTCCGCGTCCTGTCAGACCGCCCTCGGTGTTTCCTCCTCGGGCCCAGCTCCAGGCAGGGCCGTGGTCCCTGGGCCCGCAGGACGCAGCAGACCAAGCGCTCCAGATACTGACCAGATATAGGTGCTTTTGAGTATAACCTAGGCTACTAAAAATGAAGTATACAGACTATAACTGTGCTAGTACTACACTATACTTGTGATACTGCATGTGAGAAGGTGTTTTTCCCCTTTGTTTGTTTTGACTATTTATGGATGGATTATTTGTAATTAGATGCCAACTATGCCGATTTCTGGCTCTACTTTTATCCACATGTTTCGTTTCTGAAACTTCTTGTGGGCGAGGCTCCTATGTTTTCCTGCACGACCAGAGGTTAATCAGGTGCATAAGATAGCATTACTGCACAGTGATGGGAGGAGGTGCTGGATAACAGCAGACGTGTATTAATGGAGAAGGGGGCCAGTTATTGATCAGGGCCATGACTCTCCTCATCTAATGGTTTCCCATCCCTGAGGTATTCTCATATAGCCTGCCTGCACAGCCCGATCAGACTGACTTCCTTAATTATTCATAGAGTCGCTCGCAGAAAACACAGACAATGCAGTTCAGTATTTGCTGTTACACAATCCATAACGCCATAAGTCTTTAATCTCTTTTATCCACTCCATCGGCATCCTCCTCTTCATGATGTTTTAATGTATTTTCAATGGCTGAAATCAATTTAAGGGATCGTAGCATTCCCCTGGCTGGTCTATTTCTGGGAAATAGCGGATGGCCCTGGTATTTTGCTTCATAATCGTACGCGGGGCCTAAACAGAGAGAGGCGAATCCAGGGGAATCCAAGAAAACCACTTGTGACCAGTGGCGGACCTGGGTAGAGCGGTTGACATTTTGTCTGGACTTTTGTTTCACCCAATCACGGGTCGAGTCGTTAAAGTCATGAGTGGCCTTGAATAGTTTAGGACAGCAGCACCCCAGCGCATAGCCCCCCCCCTCGTCCTCTACGAGGCTGCTTATAAAGAATCATCTGTCACCGAGCTAACGACAGATATTGAACAGTCATCTATACAACTGCATTGGCATGTGGAGTTGTCCGGCCCTGACTGCCTGCGGGGGAGCTTGTTAACACCGGGTCACCATAGAGCAGATGGCGTCAGGCCCCCGAAGTATCAGTGCCTTTCATGGTGACCACAGGCAGTTAGATGAGCCCTAATGTATTACCCCCTCAGGGCTGAGGCCCCATGAGTTACGTGGCTGGGACACATGGAACAGTGCATGTGAGAAACCACTACGCTACCCACAAACCCAAAGCGACAGTGACGGGGCCGCCCATGCACCTTTTGAAAACCACACGGTGTGATAGAGAGCTGACATAAGAGAACCTCAAGCTGCAGAGGAGAATTTCCACCCACGGACGGCTGCGATTCACAAAGCTCAACTGCATGTCGCTTGAACGACGTGAGAAAGCACTCGTGGATCTTGGCTTCTAACAGCGTGACTTCTTATTTTCTCATTTGTGTATAACAAAAAAAATCAGAGAAATGAATTTGAATTTAGATAGTGTAAATATAATGACTCAGGAACTGCTGATTCAGTTCTACACTGCAACGATCCGGTCTGTCCTCTGCACGGCCATCACTGTCTGGTTTGGCTCGACCACCCAACAGGACAGGGACAGACCGCAACGGGCAGGTAAGAGAAAACCTGCCCTCCATTCAGGATTTAGACACCTCCAGAGTTAGGAAACAGGCAGGCAACATCACTCCAGACCCACCACACCCTGCCCTGGGCACAACCTCGTCCAGCTCCTTCCCTCAGGGAGGCGCTACAGGTCACTGTCCACTAAGACTGAACGCGTCACAGTTTGTCCCCCTCTAGCTATCAGGACTCTGAATTCCTCCCTATCCCTATAACCCCCTGCTCACACACCACTGGCATGCACGCCACCATCCCGCTAATTGTGCGTGATATGCTTGTTTCTGTTATTGTGTAACTGTGTTGTTGGTGATAATATGTGGCGTGTCTGTTGTCCATGGATGTGTTGTGCTGCACAGTTTAATGTGTACCGAAAAGAAATCCCACCGGCCTTGGTCGTGTGGCTAATAAAACAATCTAATCTAATCTAATCTAATCTACTGTGCTGTGTCGCGTCCTCTACCTCAGGCATGTGTGGAAGTAACCTGCTCACATCTCTGACATATTCCCTGCACCACTGCACCTTACCACCGCTTATGTCACCCGTATAAGTCAGTCCTTGTGTATATATGTGAAGAGTGTTGTGTTGCAGTGGTGTCCTTCTATGGTAAGTACACTGAGAGAGCCCCGGAACCGGAGTCAAAGCCCATGTGTGTGCAAACCTACACGGCCAGTAAACACGACTCTGGGTCTGATGCTGCGTACACGTTAGACAAACGCTAGTTTATAAATACTGTAGCGTGCATTGGATCAGTAGACACGTTGGTCCTTGGCTAACGGGTCGGACCCTGTAGTCGACTGGTTAACGTTGTCGCTTCCGGAGTGGGAGACACGGGTCTCGTCCCGGCTGTGGCGGTTCCCGGACTGCCCCCCGAATTCGCTACATTGGTGTCAGAAGTGGGATGGTGAGACCGTGAGGTCATCGGAAGCGCGTGCGCCCAGAGGCGTGAGGGGGCTGATATGCTGAAGGCTGAGAAAAGGTTGAGAACCACTGGTCTAGAGTACTTCAACCGTCCCTGGCAGAGACCCTGCTGGACGTCTGTGCGTGTGTGCGTGTGGGCAGTGTGCACGTGCCCACGTCAGTAAGCTTACTACGTGGGGTTTGTTTCACGCGCTGGAGAAACCATCCCACCAGCATCGCAGGGGACAACAACCTCAATTTAAAAAAGGCAGTTATGGATAAATTCAGGGCAGAGCATTATGCACGTGACGTTTATCAACCAGAGCAACGCGCTCTGCCAGCGTTAGAGACACGCTTTTATTTATTTTATTTTATTTGTACTGTAAATCTCTGACTGAAATGACGTCAGAGAGCCATTCCGCTATTGTCTGATTTGTTGTTGGTTACACAAACTTTCTCACAGGGGGAAAAAAATGCTTAAAAAGGCAAAAGTCTGAGTGAAGCAGGAAGGGAAAGGGATATTAGGGGCCCTGCGTGAGACTCCGGCCTCGCGGCAGCCTCGCAGCAGCCTCGCGGCGTGCAGCGATGGTATGAATTCTGCAGTAGTGCTTGGCTGCATGGCAGCACTCTAGTGGGATGACCTAGTTCCGCAGCTCCGCCGATGCCAAAACCTACGTCTGCTCCCTGGGCTGCGCGGACTACATGTAGTCCACCTCCAGCGTGCTCCTGCCCGGCTCCGTTTGATCTGATCGCCTCTCCAGCTCCCCTCTTGTTCCAGTCTCACCCCCCCCCTAACCATTTTCTCTAATACTTCTCTATTCCTCCCCTCTTGTCCTCCCCCTGTACGCTCTCCTCTATGCTCCAGGACCAGGCCTCATGGAAGGAATGGGAGCCAAGGCGTCATCGGTGGCGGGTCCAGGTCAGGACCTGTCTTTGGGCACGTCCCGTACTCTGGAGAACATCCAGGCCGCGTATGCAGGTGGAGCGCAGACGGCGGCGAGGGAGCTGATCCGGCAAGCCTGCTGCGTGGAGCGCAGTTCCGGAGGACCGCCGATAGAGGGCGTAAGTGGACCAAAAACGCTTAACCTGCACGTGGCATAGCCGGGCACGCTTGAGAAAATCAAACGTCGTGGAGTTTTGGGCTGGATACTTGCAGTGTTGATGGTGTCAGGGCACTTTGAGGGTGACTGTGAGGGGGCTTTCATAAGATATTTACTTGCAAGGGAATGCTGAGAAGTGACCGTTAGTGATGAGCAAGCAGGTAAAGACATCCACTGTTTATTCCACGCTGCTAAAACAGTTGAATTGGTTAGTAATTAGGGAGGTGTATCGCCACATTACCAGACCCAAAACCCCAGACCGCATCTGGGCCTATGTTCCGACATCAATAAACAGGGTGACTGGACATCCCCTATGCAAACTGGTGTCTCCAGAAATCTGTCAAATATCCAAATATGTCCCACTGTCTTCCGGCCCCCCCCCCCAAACTACCCAATTTTCACGAATATTTGTGGGGGGAATAAAATAGCCCGGCCCACATAACAAACCAGCAATCACACTGGAGGAGACCAACACCCCGCATCGCTCATTGGTTGATGGAGGCGTCAATCAGAATTCCACTGTGTGGTTGTCATGACGATGATTGCTACTCCGAGGAGGCAGGTGTGGAGGGGGAGAGCGTTCAGGTTGTTTCGTGGTGTTGGGGTCGGAAAGTGCCTTTTTATCAAAGAACCAACGAAGAACTTTTCAGACTGAATGCGCGTCGCAGTGATGGACCCTTCTGGAAGCAACACGTGTGAAGCAGAGTGAGGACACAGGCCGAGCCGGGCCGGGCCGGGCCGAGCTGAGGAAGGTTATCCCATTCAGAGGGCGCCTGCCCGGTCATACGCCACAGTACTCGGCGTTACTGAGGCGTCCTGTAGCTACAGTGACCCGTCCTGTATCTTCAGTGACCCGTCCTGTAGCTTCAGTGACCCGTCCTGTGGCCTCAGTGACCCGTCCTGTGGCTTCAGTGACCCGTCCTGTGGCCTCAGTGACCCGTCCTGTGGCTTCAGTGACCCGTCCTGTGGCTTCAGTGACCCGTCCTTCAGTGACCCGTCCTGTAGCTTCAGTGACCCGTCCTGTATCTTCAGAGACCCGTCCTGTAGCTTCAGTGACCCGTCCTGTAGCTTCAGTAACCCGTCCTGTGGCTTCAGTGACCCGTCCTGTGGCCTCAGTGACCCGTCCTGTGGCTTCAGTGACCCGTCCTGTAGCTTCAGTGACCTGTCCTGTAGCTTCAGTGACCCGTCCTGTAGCTTCAGTAAGCCGTCCTGTAGCTTCAGTGACCCGTCCTGTAGCGTCAGTGACCCGTCCTGTAGCTTCGGTGACCCGTCCTGTAGCGTCAGTGACCCGTCCTGTAGCTTCAGTAACCCGTCCTGTGGCCTCAGTGACCCGTCCTGTGGCTTCAGTGACCCGTCCTGTGGCCTCAGTGACCCGTCCTGTAGCTTCAGTGACCCGTCCTGTAGCTTCAGTGACCCGTCCTGTAGCTTCAGTAACCCGTCCTGTAGCTTTAGTGACCCGTCCTGTAGCTTCAGTGACCCGTCCTTCAGTGACCCGTCCTGTAGCTTCAGTGACCCGTCCTTCAGTGACCCGTCCTGTAGCTTCAGTGACCCGTCCTGTAGCTTCAGTGACCCGTCCTGTAGCTTCAGTGACCCGTCCTGTGGCCTCAGTGACCCGTCCTGTAGCTTTAGTGACCCGTCCTGTAGCTTCAGTGACCCGTCCTTCAGTGACCCGTCCTGTAGCTTCAGTGACCCGTCCTGTAGCTTCAGTAACCCGTCCTGTAGCTTCAGTGACCCGTCCTGTAGCGTCAGTGACCCGTCCTGTAGCTTCAGTGACCCTCTTGTCGAGCACCATGAGAACTATACAGAACAGAATGAGAGCCACAACGCAGTCAGGCTAACTACTTCATAGCCTCACGAAATAATATACATTTAGAGGAATGTACCGTAGAAGAAAACACACGAGCAATAAATAGCAGGCTACCCTTAACGTAAAACATGACGTACCTCGCTCCGCTTACCAAGGGGCTAGGGAACTATTAGAGCGCCATCTTGAGACACGTCTGGGAACAGCTAGCAACTTGCCAGAAACTCTGCAACGTGCTCTTCATCTCTAACGGTCTTCTGGTCAGAAACGGTTTAAACCGCTTATCAATGTTTCGAATCAGTTGTTGGTCAGTAACCATAAACATCTGGGCTAATTCTCCAGTTAAAATATTCATTTTCAGATGATTCTGAGCATTTGGGGGGAGGGAGTTGGAGTGGGGGGGGGGTTAGGGGCAGGGGGGAGGCGGTTAGCTGGCAGGATGAAGAGGAGGGAGATTTAGACGGGTGGAGAACCAAACCGCTACATTGTAGCGAGGCTCTTCTAGTCCTTTACATATAGTGAGCTCACACGCACCCGCTTTATCTTGAGCCAACGGGAACTTCCGCTAGTCGGGCGGCAAGGGAAACATTCTTCAAAATAAAAGTCCCCATACATAGGTATATAAGCCACCTCAAATTAAAAGTAGGTATAAAACGACATTGGGGTTGCGCTCACTTACGAATCCTGTGGCCCAAAAGTGGGCCCTCCTTGTCGTACTTCCCCTCAACATTTCCTCATGGATGTCTTCTTTACCCTGCAGGTGCATTTTGCCATGTGTTTTTTGCATTAGCTTCGACTGCCATTAATTATAGACCACTATGTAATTAATGCATTAAAAATGTAGTGGACTGCCCTCATTATGAGACTAAAATAAGACTCCAGGAGACTGTAAAAGCAAAAGAGAGATGCATGACAGAGCCGCTAATGCACCAGATGTTGAATCAGGATCAGAATCAGAATACTGTAGGAGTTAGGATCCACAATAATGCCTATGCCCTGTCGGCGTCCTCGTTTGGGGCTTTGAAAGTGGTCCCACTGAATATTACATCCATACATGGCCCTGGTTTTGGTAACATCATAGAGGCGGCTTGTTATAGCCTGGGTACAAATCATTTCTAAGGTGTTGTGCAAAACATTTCCTGCCATCACTTCCTCGCTAGTGTGCAGGTGTTTTTTCATTCTTTGAGGCCTCATGAAACGGCATTACGTCATCACAAACTTGTACTACTTGGTGTCTATTCGAACCAATCAACTTTCAGAGGGTTTTAGCAAAGGGAGGAAGTTTGATTTGACTGACAGCCAGTAACCGCGGGGTATTTTTAGACATCCCTCGGCCTGGTGAGGGTGCAACACAGTGAGCCATAAGCGTATGAATATGATAAAGTATTTATTAACACCATGACAGGGCAAGGGAACCGAACGGTTGCCAAAACAACAAAACCCCTAACAAAAGTACCCCCCCCCCCCATGACAGTGCTCAAAAGCACCAAGCCTGAAGACAGGAGGGTGGCAACCGCCCCTAAGCTAGTGTGTCTAACAGAGGTCAGCTACGTGATGGGGTGTTGGCCCACGGGCATCTTACCTTGACCCCCTCGCCCCAAAAGACATTCATCCCATTCAGAGGGAGCTTGCCCTGTCATAGGCCACAGTATTCACCTAATGGACTCAGCGTTAAAAATGTAGTGGACGGCCCTCATTATGAGACTCCAAAATAAGACTGTAAAAGCGAAAGAGAGATGCGTGACAGAGCCGCTCGTGCACCAGATGTTGAATCAGAATCAGAATCAGAATCAGAACACTTTAGGAGTTAGGATGCACAATAAGGCCTATGCACCGTCAGCGTCCTTGATTGGGGCTTCGCATCCATATGTGGCCCTGCTTTGGTAACGTCATAGAAGCGGCCTGTTGTCAATGTGCATTGCAGCACAGTACCTAGGCTATAAAAACCTCATTTTTAAGGTGTTGCGGGACAGGGATTTCCTGCCATCACTGCCTCGCTAGCGTTGAGGTAGGTTATTTATTCTTTAAGGTCTCATGAAACGGCATTTATAGCATCACACACTTGTGCTACTTGGCGTATATTCGAACGAAACGCAACTTTCAGAGGGTTTCAGCAAAGGGAGGAAGTTTGATTTGACTGACAGCCAGTGACCCCTGGGCATTTGTGGGGGAATGGGGACTTCGATATGGTCTTGGCTAGTTTCAGCGAGGTGGTGGAAGGTCACTCGTCTTCCCTCGGTCGGACTCCTGTTCATTCATTGGACATTTTTGTGCATTTTTCAGGAAGAGAAACGCACTATTCTTACAAACACAAAAACAAGACGAGTTATTTTTTGTGAATTTCTAGAACATGGTGTTACATACATGCAAATTAAGCACAGATGAAGTACACGTTTTCATGTCGTGGGACCTGTAATGACGGCATGGTTGGGTATGTCACGTGACAAGCTGCAGGGTGTTTGCCTGTGGTTTGTGTTGTTGGTGCTTTGTTAAAGCAGTGAGTGGGTGTGTTGTGTTTGGGAGTACGCTACATCCAACCCGGGCGTCAGGGGAGAACTGGCCTACTTCTGCTAGCAACAAACATTAGCCTATTGACCCGCTTGACAATTAGCGTCTGCAAAGATGAGAAGGGATTAAGGTTAACGTAGAAAACTGGAGTGGGCAGTTGTAAAACAGGGGAGAGGAGGGAAGGAGGATGTCTAACGGGAAACCTCACCTCGTTTCCCCCTTGAATCCGCCGTGTTGTGCTTGGTCAGCCTCCAGGGCCGGCTCAGTGTCGTTCATACGGGGATTTAATTTGGGTCCTCTGTTCTGCACCTAAAGAGATTAACCCTGTCACTCACACACCAGCCGTTTTCACTGTAACGCTGTATTTGTGTTTTGAGCAAAGGAGCTCAATGTAGGATCGTGTAGGCCAACCTGGCTGATGGTCATGCCACATATTTATCAGTCTAGTTATTGTGCGTGGTTTAGGTTATATAGGGATGTATCACAAGTTACAGGGGTAAAAAGTGGATCATCCATGGCTTGAAGCTAGGTTAAGAGGAGCGGTGATGATCAGCGAGCAGCAGTGTGGGTTCATGCCACCAAACAGCACCGCAGATGTGAGGTTTGCTTTGAGAATGTTGATGGAGGAGTATGGAGAAGGTCAGAAGGAGTTACATTGTGTCTTCACATTGTAACGACACAATGTAACTGCAATGTACCATTTGCAATATTCTTCAACCTTTATTTTAATAGGCAAGTTAATTAAGAGCAAACTCTTATTTACAATAACGGCCTATGTTGGGGGGTAAGTGCCCCCAAGGGATGGGGGGTAAAATAGAAAAAAGAGAGGTAAAAACAATGAACAGCAGTGACACGACAGGCCAAGTACACAGGTATAGTACTTTGTTGTTTGCACATCTCAGACTTCGTACCTTTTTTCATTTCACTGCACCCGGGACTTGTACTTGTGTGTACGTGACAAATAAAACTCTTGAATCTTGAATCTTTGTGGATTTAGAGAAAGCTTATGACGGGGTCCCGAGAGAGGAGGTGTGGTATTGTATGAGAAAGTCAGGAGTTGCAGAGAAGTATGTAGGGGTGGTGCAGGGTACGTATGAGGGCAGTGTGACAGTGGTGAGGTGTGCGGTTGAAATGACAGATGGGTTCAAGGTGGAAGTGGTATTACATCAAGGATCGGCTCTGAAACCTTTCTTGTTTGCAGTGGTGATGGGTTGACAGATGACATCAGGCAGGAGTCTCCGTGGACTATGATGTTCGCGGATGACATTGTGATCTGTAGCAAGAGTAGGGTGGAGGTGGAGGAGAGCCTGGAGAGGTGGAGGTATGCACTGGAGAGAAGAGGGATGAAAGTCAGTAGGAGCAAGACAGAATACCTATGCATGAATGAGAGGGAGGACAGTGGAATGGTGAGGATGCAAGGAGTAGAGGTGACGAAGGCGTATGAGTTTAAATACTTGGGGTCAACTGTCCAAAGTAACAGGGAGTGCAGGAGAGAGGTGAAGAAGAGACTGCAGGCAGGGTGGAGTGGGTGGAGAAGAGTGTCAGGAGTGATTTGTGACAGAGGGTACCAGCAAGAGTTAAAGGGAAAGTTTACAAGATGGTAGTGAGACCAGCTATGTTATATGGTTTGGAGACAGTGGCTCTGACGAAAAGACAGGAGGCGGAGCTGGAGGTGGCAGAGATGAAGATGCTAAGACTTGCATTGGGAGTGATGAAGAAGGACAGGATTAGAAACGACTATATTAGAGGGACAGCTCAGGTTGGACGGTTTGGAGACAAAGCAAGAGAGGCAAGATTGAGATGGCTTGGACATGTGTGGAGGAGAGATGCTGGGTATATTGGGAGAAGGATGCTGAATATGGAGCTGCCAGGGAAGAGGAGAAGAGGAAGGCCAAAGAGGAGGTTTATGGATGTGGTGAGGGAGGACATGCAGGTGGCTGGTGTGACAGAGGAAGACGCAGAGGACAGGAAGAGATGGAGACGGATGATCCGCTGTGGCGCCCCCTAACGGGAGCAGCCGAAAGTAGTAGTAGTAGTAGTAGTAGTAGTAGCAGTAGTAGTAGTAGTAGTAGCAGTAGTAGTAGTAGTAGCAGTAGTAGTAGCAGTAGTAGTAGTAATAGCAGTAGCAGTAGTAGTAGTAGTAGTAGTAGTAGTAGTAGTAGTAGTAGTAGCAGTAGTAGTAGCATTAGTAGTAGTAGTAGTAGTAGCAGTAGTAGTAGCATTAGTAGTAGTAGTAGTAGTAGCGGTAGTAGTAATGATATAACATAAATGTTATCATTTCCTGGTAATAAAGGCTGCATTACAGTTCAAGTGAGACAATTTTCTGAACTTATTTGACTGTTTTAGTGAAATGAATGTCTCTACCTGCCTGGTCATCGTATTCACATTACTAGGGAAGCTTCAAGAGAACGTCACTGGGGCCAGAATGAAATTCAAGCCATCCAAGTCAAGAAGCATCTCTATAATCAAAGGTAAACTGACAGAACAAAGGTTCTCCATCGATCAAGAACCTATTCCAACAGTGTTAGGGAAGCCAATCAAAAGTGTGGGAGGATGGTACGACTCAAAACTGAAGGACACTGATCAGGCACACAAGCTTAGGGAAGAAATCATTAAAGGTTTGGAGAACATCGACCGATCTATGCTGCCCGGCAAACTGAAAATCTGGTGCCTGCTGTTTGGTTTACTCCCTCGTCTCATGTGGCCAGCAACCATGTATGACATCACCCTCACAAGAGTCGAGAACCTGGAAACGATGATCAGCTCTTATGTGAGAAAATAGTTAGGTGTTCCTCGATGTCTGAGCAGCATAGGCCTCTATGGTCAGGGGCTACTGCCCCTTTCTACCCTCACAGAGGAGTTCAAATGCACTACAGCGAGACTAGAGATGACCCTGGCAGAATCAAGGGACACTGTGATCTGAGCTGCTTGCCCCAACCCTGGCAACAGGAAAGAAATGGACAGCTAAGAATGTGGATTAGCAGGCAAAATCTGCTCTCCGCTATGGCAACATCGTGGACCAAGCCCAACACGGAAGAGGGAGCTGGGGGCTTGGCAGAAAACGGCCTTGCTGGAACAAGGCATCCTCACTAGAGTGACGGAAGTTGGTCATGGCTGAAATCCACTGACAGGAGGACTCAAGTAGGTGTGACAAGGCTGTGCTGCAAGCTAAACAGGGCCAGTGGATGAGATGGGAGAGTGTGGGAAAACACAAGATCAGCTGGACGGACACGTGAGAGATGGAGTCAAGCAGGATAAGTTTCCTCATTCGAGCAATCTACGATGTCCTTCATACCCCTAAAATTCTCGACTAATGGCTGGGTGAAGATCCATCATGTCCCCCTGTTTTAAACACCAGCTACACTTAGGCACATCCTCACTGGGTGTAAAGTGAGCCTCTCTCAAGGCCGGTACACCTGGGGACACAATCAAGTGCCTGGCAGCGACTCTGGAAAGCAGGAGAACAACCAACAATGCCTTGCCACCCAGAACAACCAGCCCAGTTATATCAATTGCTTTTGTTCGGGAATGGGAACAAAAACGAATGAAGAGTCCACCAAGGGCCAGGTTTGGACAGCAGGAGGCAGCCCAGGACTGGCAGATGCCGGTGGATGTGGGCCAACAGCTTATGGTCTCGTCAGACATAGCCATCACCAACTTGAGGCCTGCTCTAGTCCTGCGGTCCAACTTTCAGTGCATGGTGTATTTTGTGGCGCTCACAGTCCCTCGGGGAGCTGCTGTGCAGGAAGCTTTGGAAAGAAAGAAACTGCGATATACAGAGCTTGCAGCGTAGGCAGAACGGCCGGGCCGGAGAGCGAAGATCTGCCCAGTAGAAGTTGGATGTCGAGGCTTCATGGCAACGTCAACTGATGAGGCTGATGTGGGACCTGGGGATCAGCGGACAAGCCCTACGCCGGGTCATCGAGGAAATATCAGAGGTGGCAGAGCAGAGTAGCCAGTGGCTCTGGCTGAAGAGGAAAGACCCCCAGCTGGTCTCCCCAGTAAACCGGCTAGGCACAAGCAGAGGGGGCTGGTTCTGAGGCATCAGAGCACACTGCTGAGCCTACCGGAGACATCGTGGGTCCAGTCAGTGTAATGTTGATGACAATAGGAGCCCACTTGACAACCCAAAGGACATATATGCCCAGCCTTTCTAAACATCAGAGTAATGTAGGTCAGTGCTTAAGTCTTCCACCGGCACTGGGAGCACGGGGGTTTAAGAGGTGGCGCTTTGGATTTGAACACAAGGTCCTGTGTATTCAAAAACACCACTCCGCATTATTTTCTTGGGCATAAATATGTTATGGAACCACTAACAGCCATCCATTATCCAAACCGCTTATCCTGCTCTCAGGATCACGGGGATGCTGGAGACTATCCCAGCAGTCATTGGGCGGCAGGCAGGGAGACACCCTGGACAGGCTGCCAGGCCATCACAGAGCCGACACACACATTCACATCTAGGGACAATTTAGTACGGCCGATTCACCTGACCTACATGCCTTTGGACTGTGGGGGGAAACCGGAGGAAGCCCACGCAGACACAGGGAGAACATGCAAACTCCACACAGAGGATGACCCCCAAGGTTGGGCTACCCCGGGGCTCGAACCCAGGACCTCTTTGCTGTGAGGCGACCGCGCTAACCACTCGCGCCACCGTGCCACTGGAACCACTAACAATCATCCTAAAAATGTTGTGCCGTGATGAGTATCGATGTATTCCATGCAAAAGTAGTGTGATATTTGGTTTTCGTCAACATCGCTCAGCCCGGTTCGGGCAGGTTCGCTGTCCTGACGGAGGACAGCGATATGGACATTCTTTGGCCTGTTTGTCCACAATTGAAAATCAACTGCATGCTGCACACAAACGTGTCATCACCCCAAGCCTCGCCGTTAGTACATCTCACCATATATCTCAGGCCTGGACAGGGAGGACATAACCGGTAGCAGTCTTTTAAGACACGCCGGGACATTTCGGGGCACAGTCTTGGATATGTTTGTCCCCAAGCACTTAGCTGTTATCAGGCCAACCCGCGTCGAGGACGGTTGCATTTATTTCCCAGTCATTACCCATAAACCTCCACCCGGAAGGGCCTGATGACTCTCATCTGAACTGTTTAAGACTAAATGCAAAGCTGAATAAAAAAAAAAAAAGTGGACAAGGTATTTTAGGGCAGACGTGTAAATAGTTTGGCCACTTCTCTTTTTTCTCCTGGGTTAAATAGTGTCACGTATCAGAGCAGAAGCACACAGAGACCGGATCTCCTTACAACCTGTAAAACCCGTCCAACACGGCGAGGTTAAACAAAAAAACACTCACACGTACCCTCACAGCCGCCAAGGATGTAGGATGTTGCAGTTTTTGCCAACTAACACTAGGCCTCATTTCACTGCAAGCCCCCCCACATGTCTTAGTTTCCACCAGTGTGGTATTGTGCTGTAACTCAGTGTTTCTCAACCCAGTCCTCAAGGACCCCCCCTATCCTGCAGATTTTCAATGTAACCCTGCATAGGTAAACTCAACCAATGACCTCATAGCACTTAATTATGCAAGGTGTGCAAACTCTGACATTCGTTGCTGATTGGTTGAATAACTACAAACAGGTACCTATTCAGGGTTGCAAAGAAAATCTGCAGGACAGGGGGTCCTTGAGGACTGGGTTGAGAAACACTGCTAACTGTGATGCTCGGTGCAGATGCAGCACTGCTTTATTCTGCAGCACCGCTTTATTACTAAGCGCTGTCTGACGTCACTGGAGGAGAGGCACACAGATCCCTTCAGCTTAAATGGAGAACGCATGTCACGCTTATATCGGCCTAACGTGTTCAAATGGCTTCACTCTTGTGTTTCTTCCACAACCCAGCGACCCTTGAAAGCGTCCCTGTAAATACCGACCACCACACTTGAGCATCACTCCATGAAAATGATCCATTGTGAGTTTCAAAAGGGCGTCACATATGTCTTTCCATCGACTCACGTCGTCGCCATCGGCGTGTAATTAACGTGACTGAAGATGACGTTTTGTCGTCACTGATTTGTGTCCTAAGTGAACGGTATGCATGTGTTTAACGAGGTTATGCTGCCATCTAGTGGCGACACTTTGACAAGACAGCAGTTGAGTTCATCTCAAAAGGCCGCTACTGTTTCCAATTACGTAATCATTTTTAATAGCCAACCCCCCCAAAAAAAATTTTTTTTGGGAAATATGCCATAGAGTAAATTCTAAAATCAATCTAATATATGGACGTATATTGTCAAATGGAACAGTTGTTCCATAACAATAAGATTTGTACACTTGATATGGTTTCATTCCTCAGTTATCAGTTCCTTGCAAATTGTGCCACATACTCCTAGTGGCAAAATTACCAAAACAGTTTACATGAATTGACAGCACCTATCTCAATTCCTTGTCTGACATGCATTATGTAGGCTGGATTACCTACATTTTAAGGCTGATGTGCGGCGATCACTGTAGAAATATTGTTCCTGAAATGTGGCAGGTATCTTCCGGTGATTGAACATCATTTAAATCCGGTTTCCCGCCTCTCCGTGGGTTTGTGTTGTGTGCAGTTTGTGTTATGGTCCTACTGTACATACTGTGTATTTAGGGGCTTGGAAGTGAAGCGAACTGGCCGAACACACCCAGGCTGTAATGTTGTGTTTTTCTCCTGTGTGTGTCTGCAGGTGCGTCTCCTGTGTGCGGCAACACAGCACGGTGACCTGGAGAGTGTGCGTTATCTCATGAGAGAGGCCCGGGTCACTTTGCCCCCGGAGCCCACAGACGACAACCCCGCTGTCCTGGCGGCTTTCTACGGCCACATCGACCTGGTCAAGGAGCTGCTGGACTCCGTGCCCGGTAGTCTTATTGGTCGTGATGATGTTGCCAGTCAAAATAATGCAGGCCGACATGTTCACAGGGATGTTGGTAATGAAATATTGTGCAGCTATGTTCTGTTATTTACACAGTTCCACAGTTGGTCACCGGGAAATATTGGCTCAATGATGCTGAACTGTTTCATTACAGCTGCTGTGCCGCGTTGGGAAATCTGAACGCAGAATGCAGATAAAAGTGCACAACAAAGCTTCGTGTTGAGGCACGTGGAAACCTCAGCCTACCGTAATTAAAATGCACTTTAGACGGCGCTAGTCGACGTTACCGTAACCTAAAACCTGCTTGAGTCTTGTGTGAAGCGGCTGACTGTAGGCAGCCGTGCTGGACTCAGTTAAACCCACTAAGACAGAGTTGTCTGTCTCAGTTCATTATGTTTATTTAGAAGCTGCACATCAAAACAACAAACTCGAGTGGTAGTGAGCATGTTGGCCTAGAGAGATGTGAGCACTGGCGGTGGTTTCCATGGTAACTGTAACCCTATATGTATGTTTGTTTTGTCTGTTTGTGTGCCTCTCTTGCGTACCTTGTTGTTGGTCCCCTGTCCTTGTAAGGTCCGAATCTGGGGAGGGGGCTGCTGAACAACATGCTGGTCATGGCCTGCCAGAGGGGGCATCTGGAGGTGGTCACGCTGCTGGTGCAGGGCTACCAGGCGGACGTCCGAGTCTACGCCGTCAAGAACCACGAGTTCGACGAGATCACGGGCCTGCCCATCTACGCTGCCGCGCAGTCAGGTAGAGACGGCCGACACCACGCCCGCCTCTGGACGGCCCTGAAAATTAGAAACCCTGAAACTCCAACCGAAGTTAGAATTCACCAATAAGTAAATAAATAAACGGCAGTAAAAAAAAGAGCAGTTTACGAGAAAGTTCAACAACAAAGGAAAAACATTTTTTTTAGCTATTTTCATTCGTGAGAAGAAGCTGATTTTGGGGATATGTGGACATGGCATGTTCAGATATAGCATGTGTCACATGTCACCTAGTCACATGTAGGATGCGAGTCTGCTGAGTCAGCCTACATCGCTGAGGCGTCTGAGTGACAGCCGAGGAGGCGGGTCTATACACACACACGTCTTCTGAACTGTCCTTCCTGTCTGGCCTTGCAGAGTCTGTCTGCTTCATGCGGCCTCTCATGTCTCGCCTCCATGTCTCCTCTGGTTGGGAGACACGGTGGACATTATAATCAGCCAGTTGTGGCAAGCTTCAGCTGGTAACTAATCGCTTTGGGTTGTCTTTGCGTGGGGACACGCCAAGTTTCTGTTTTTCTCTGGAGCATCAGGAACTTCTCTTGGGCACTTCTTTGGTGTTTCCGACATAGCTTCCAAGACCGGAAGCTTCCTGGCAGGCGGCCCTGAAGACCAGCCAGTCACGGCCATGCGAATGCTTTCGTCACACGGAAGTTCAGCTCTTTTTTTTCCCTTTTTTTTTTTAAACAAAAGAACAAAATACAGATTCAGTATGCAGGGGATAGAATACAAATACAACAACAACATAAGAGCCAGGGGTGTATCACACTAGACAAAAATATTATAAAACATAGAGATAGTTTTGGTTTTGATACACAAAATATACCAAACCCCACGGTAAGCCAAAAGGGGGACATAATGGACAATGCGGAAACTGTGGGAAACCCAGCTAGAAAATCCAGATGCAGTACGTACAGCAAGGTTGGACATTGGAGCAGAGTGTGTAGGAACAGGAAGGCAGTGAGTGGACACTGGAGTGGAGTGTGTAGGAACAGGAAGGCAGTGAGAGGACACTGGAGTGGAGTCTGTAGGAACAGGAAGGCAGTGAGTGGACACTGGAGTGGAGTGTGTAGGAACAGGAAGGCAGTGAGTGGACACTGGAGTGGAGTGTGTAGGAACAGGAAGGCAGTGAGAGGACACTGGAGTGGAGTCTGTAGGAACAGGAAGGCAGCGAGAGGACACTGGAGTGGAGTCTGTAGGAACAGGAAGGCAGTGAGTGGACACTGGAGCGGAGTTCGTTTGGAACAGGAAGGCAGCGAGAGGACACTGGAGCAGAGTGTGTAGGAACAGGAAGGCAGTGAGAGGACACTGGAGCGGAGTTGCTTAGGAACAGGAAGGCAGCGAGAGGACACTGGAGCAGAGTGTGTAGGAACAGGAAGGCAGTGAGAGGACACTGGAGTGGAGTGTGTAGGAACAGGAAGGCAGTGATAGGACACTGGAGCGGAGTGTGTAGGAACAGGAAGGCAGTGAGTGGACACTGGAGCGGGGTGTGTAGGAACAGGAAGGCAGTGAGAGGACACTGGAGTGGAGTCTGTAGGAACAGGGAGGCAGTGAGTGGACACTGGAGCGGAGTTGCTTAGGAACAGGAAGGCAGCGAGAGGACACTGGAGCAGAGTGTGTAGGAACAGGAAGGCAGCGAGAGGACACTGGAGCAGAGTGTGTAGGAACAGGAAGGCAGTGAGAGGACACTGGAGCGGAGTGTGTAGGAACAGGAAGGCAGTGAGAGGACACTGGAGCGGAGTGTGTAGGAACAGGAAGGCAGTGAGAGGACACTGGAGCAGAGTGTGTAGGAACAGGAAGGCAGTGAGAGGACACTGGAGCGGAGTGTGTAGGAACAGGAAGGCAGTGAGTGGACACTGGAGCGGAGTGTGTAGGAACAGGAAGGCAGTGAGTGGACACTGGAGCGGGGTGTGTAGGAACAGGAAGGCAGTGAGAGGACACTGGAGCGGAGTGTGTAGGAACAGGAAGGCAGTGAGTGGCCACTGGAGCGGAGTGTGTAGGAACAGGAAGGCAGTGAGAGGACACTGGAGCGGAGTGTGTAGGAACAGGAAGGCAGTGAGTGGACACTGGAGCGGGGTGTGTAGGAACAGGAAGGCAGTGATTGGACACTGGAGCGGAGTGTGTAGGAACAGGAAGGCAGTGAGAGGACACTGGAGCGGAGTGTGTAGGAACAGGAAGGCAGTGAGTGGACACTGGGGCGGAGTGTGTAGGAACAGGAAGGCAGTGAGTGGACACTGGAGTGGAGTGTGTAGGAACAGGAAGGCAGTGAGTGGACACTGGAGCGGAGTGTGTAGGAACAGGAAGGCAGTGAGTGGACACTGGAGTGGAGTGTGTAGGAACAGGAAGGCCGTGAGAGGACACTGGAGTGGGGTGTGTAGGAACAGGAAGGCAGTGAGTGGACACTGGAGTGGGGTGTGTAGGAACAGGAAGGCAGTGAGTGGACACGAGTGGGGTGTGTAGGAACAGGAAGGCAGTGAGTGGACACTGGAGCGGAGTGTGTAGGAACAGGAAGGCAGTGAGTGGACACTGGAGCGGAGTGTGTAGGAACAGGAAGGCAGTGAGTGGACACTGGAGCGGGGTGTGTAGGAACAGGAAGGCAGTGAGAGGACACTGGAGCGGAGTGTGTAGGAACAGGAAGGCAGTGAGAGGACACTGGAGTGGAGTGTGTAGGAACAGGAAGGCAGTGAGAGGACACTGGAGTGGGGTGTGTAGGAACAGGAAGGCAGTGAGTGGACACTGGAGTGGGGTGTGTAGGAACAGGAAGGCAGTGAGTGGACACTGGAGTGGGGTGTGTAGGAACAGGAAGGCAGTGAGTGGACACGAGTGGGGTGTGTAGGAACAGGAAGGCAGTGAGTGGACACTGGAGCGGAGTGTGTAGGAACAGGAAGGCAGTGAGTGGACACTGGAGCGGAGTGTGTAGGAACAGGAAGGCAGTGAGTGGACACTGGAGCGGGGTGTGTAGGAACAGGAAGGCAGTGAGAGGACACTGGAGCGGAGTGTGTAGGAACAGGAAGGCAGTGAGTGGACACTGGAGTGGAGTGTGTAGGAACAGGAAGGCAGTGAGTGGACACTGGAGCGGAGTGTGTAGGAACAGGAAGGCAGACTACCACATAGCTCCTCCGATGCATGTGGAGTCTCCAGCCACTTCTTTTCACCTCTCCCCCCCCCCGAACAGACACCCCGGCCGACCAGAGGAGGCGCTCGTGCAGCGACCAGGACACATACCCACATCCGGCTTCCCACCCGCTGACACTGCCAATTGTGTATGTAGGGATGCCTGACTAAGCCGGAGGTAACATGGGGATTCGAACCGGCGATCCCCATGTCGGTAGGCAACGGAATAGACCGCTACGTTAACCGGACTCCCCTAGAGTACCGTGGTTGAGTAAGAAAGAGACCAAAATGTCTCAATTTGAGTTAACCTTGGTTTATGGTATGTACTGTTAAAATAGCTATTTCTGTTAAAGTGTTCCTTTGATGTTATAGAAATAACACAAAAGGCGAGATATCATATACAGTAGTCAAAAAATGCACTTGCACATATACTGTGTGATATACAGTAATACAGAGGCAGCACAGTGGTGCAGTGGTTAGCGCGGCCGCCTCAGAGCAAGAAGGTCCTGGGTTTGAACCCCATGGTAGTCCAACCTTGGGGGGGGGTCATCCCCGGTTATCCTCTGTGTGGAGTTTGCATGTTCTCCCTGTGTCTGCGTGGGTTTCCTCCAGGTGCTCCGATTTCCTCCCACAGTCTTAACACATGTAGGTCAAGTGAGTCGGTCATACTAAATTGTCCCTAGGTGTGAATGTGTCGGCCCTGTGATGGCCTGGTGGCCTGTCCCGGGTGTCTCCCCACCTGCTGCCCAGTGACTGCTGGGATAGGCTCCAGCATCCCGCTACCTGAATTTGGATAAGCGGCTTGGATAATGGATGGATGGATACAGTAATACAGAAAAACATAGCGGCTATGTGACCGCGGGGAGTTCTGGAAAAGTGTACATGAATGTTGGTGTGGTGCCTGACGGGGATTCATTGAAACCGGCAAAAGCTAAATAAAGCTTCAATCGCAATTATTTACAATACAGGCCTAAATGCGGTCCTAAAAAGCATAAAGGTGCCTATTGGAATGGTATCAGAAACTATAGCAAATTCCTTAGCGGCTACTGGGAAATTGTATGTAGATAAAAATTCTCTTTTTTTGCAGCTGAGTGTGAAATGGCTGGGATGAGAGTCAGCACCTCCGAGTCTGAGGCCGTGGTTCTCTACCAGAAAATGGTGGATTGCTCCCTCCGGTTTGGGGATGAGTTGTCGCCTCAAGTGAAGGAGTTCAAATATCTCAGGGTCTTGTTCATGAGTGAGGGTAGGATGGAGCGGGAGATTGACAGGGGGATTGGTGCAGCATCAGCAGTAATACGAACGTTGTACTGGACCGTTGTGGTGAAGAGGGAGCTGAGCCGGAAGGCAAAGTTCTCAATTTACCAGTCAGTCTTCATTCCAGCCCTCACCTATGGTCATGAGCTTTGGGTAGTGACCGAAAGGGTGAGATCGTGGATACAAGCGGCTGAAATGAGTTTCCTCCGTAGGGTGTCTGGGCTCACCCTTAGAGGTAGGGCAAGGAGCTCGGACATCCGGAGGGAGCTCGGAGTAGAGCCGCTTCTCCTTCGCATTGAAAGGAGCCAGCTGAGGTGGTTCGGGCATCTGATCAGGATGCCTCCTGGGTGCCTTCCTTTGGAGGTTTTCTGGGCACGTCCAACTGGGAGGAGAACCCAGGGTAGACCAGAACTCGCTAGAGGGACTACATGTCCAATCTGGCCTGGGAACCCCTTGGGATCCCTCAGGGGGAGCAGGAGGGCGTTGCTGGGGAGAGGGATGCCTGGAGTGCCCTGCTTAGCTTGCTGCCACCGCGACCCAACCCCGGAGAAGCTGCTGATGATGAGATGAGAGATCAGATCAGATCAGAATTCTCCGTAAGTGAGCAATAGCCTCATGGAAGTTCAGCTCTGGCAAAACAATCATTACTGATTGACGTAAAACGCATCACTGCCGGTGTTCCAGCACGGGAATGTCGCCACAGACATCAGATTTAAAATATACTATGAGTATACTGCGAGACGGGGAGATTTACCTGGTGGTGAGAGGCTTAAGCATCACTGTGTGAACTCATTTGGCAGGGGCTTAAACGTTAATGCGTAAGTCCCGCACTGTAGCTTTAGTATTCATCTGTGCTTGATTGATCGTGAGAAATATCTAACCATTCCAGAAGCAAATGATGAATGAATGTGCAGTAATAGGCCCCATGTAATTGGCTCAATGATTCCTCCCTCTCCACCTCAAGATTATATGTGGTGAGCATTCTGGCACAAAATGGCTGCTGTGCATCACCCAGGTGGGTGCCATACATTGGTGGTGGTGAAGTGAGCTACCCCCTTCAATGTAAAGCGCTTTGGGTGTCTAGAAAAGCGTTATATAAATGTAATGATGATGATGATGATTATTATTATTAACAGCGCCAACGTTTCAATAGAAATGATGTCAGAGGGAGACATGAGGCGATGAGGCGACAAGAGAGATATTGACAGGAAGCAGGAAGAGAGTCAATGGAGCTTGTTAGTGTTGGATCTATTGTAACGACCACGGATGTGTAGACTCGCTAGCCCATTGGCTAATGTGTCAGACCCTCTAGCTGACTGGTTAGCGCAGTCACCTGTGGTGCGGGCAACCTGGGTTAGCTTCCCAGCTACGGCGGCGGTTCCTGGCTCCTCCTGAATTTGCTACAGTATTATTAGAGAACAGGAGAGAACAGCCCTGTGATGGCTTGGCGGCCTGTCCAGGGTGTCTCCCCGCCTGCCACCCAATGACTGCTGGGATAGGCTCCAGCATCCCTGCGACCCTGAGAGAGCAGGATAAACGGTTTGGATAATGGATGGATTATTAGAGAACATTGTGCATTTCATTATTTCAGCTGATAAACTGAGGAACCGGGGAGAGGAAGCATATGTGTATGTTCGATGCCAGTTTCAAAAGACTATTTTACAACTTACAGCATTTCTGTCAACTATTCTGGTACCGGCTAATGAAAGAGTTCGACAGCAACCCAATTATTTTGCTCAGTTGATGCAGTTTGCTCTTTCGTCTCTTCATCAAATGGTGGATTAAAAAGCCATATGAGAGGGAAGTTCCTCCTGCAGCTTTGTTTTTCATGTGTTTCCCAGCCAATCTGAAGTACTTCCTCATCTAAGAGAAACCTTTATTTCTGTCATTCATGTGATTTCTGTGTGCACTGTGTGGCAGGCAATGAAGGGGTTGCCCGGTTCCTACTCCAGAACGGTGCAGAGCTCTCTACATGCATTCTGATGGACCACCCCGCCTTAAGCAAGCGGCTCCTCAGGCAGAGACTCCAGGAGAGCACCAACACGGAAGGAAATGAGGTGTGTGTGCATATGTGTCTGTATTCATTTGTGTATATATATACTATATATGTAGAATATACCTTTAGTACACATGCAAGGCAAGGCAAATTTATTTGATAGCACATTTCAGCAACAGGGCAAGATTGACAAGGATCGATAAGACCATACTGAATCGGTCGAGGCCCGCATTAACAAGGGCCAGCATGGGCGCTGTGCCCTCTAAGGGTCCTGATGGAAACTAAAATCCGCTGTGGCGACCCGTGGAAAACAAAAAAAGCTGAAAAAGAAGATTTCAGCAGCAAGGAAATTCAATGTGCTTTACATAAAAGGCATTAAGAGAAGCAGTGTAATATGGATGTAATATAAAATATGTATGTATTTTGCATTTTTTCTCCAAAACTTAGATAATCATGGAAGATCCAGCTCAGTGATTTTACCTCACTCAGACAAGTATTGAAGACGTACTAAACACTTAAAAGTATTTTTTGAGCTGTAAACTGAATGACATGACTGTCTGTGAATGTTCTCATTCATCCAGGTCATGGTTATCCAAAGGAGTTGAATCAAGTGCAACTGGACTTGGTATATGTCCGTGAAGACGTTTCGCCTCTCATCCAAGAGGTTTCATCAGTTCGTGCCTTTCTGACTAGACCAAGCTAGTCTGACTGGCTGGTGGTGAGACTCAGAATTTATCCTTTAGGAGTCGTTATCAGAGCTATTGATATGCGTGGCTCTCCTGTGCTGCGATGTCCAGCCGGGCCCGTCGCCATCGGAGCTGTTGATTTGCATTTGTTTAGCAGCGACGGTCGTTGGGGGTGTTAGTTTCGACTTCATTGTTCAGTGGTCATGAGAGTCGTTGGAGCCGTTAGTGACCGACTGTTGTTCTTGGAGGCTAGGCTTCTTGAGTCTCCTGGGTAGAGATGAAAGGACGGCATTGTAAGTGGGAGATAGGTGGTGTCGCAGACCTCCTCCTCTGTTGAGGGATGGTTTTTCCAATTTCGCATAGATGGCGTCCTTCACCCCTCTTTCAAACCATCAGTCCAATGCATTCTGCCCCCCCCCCCTTCTTGGACTGTGACGTCCACATTGGGGAAGACAGGAGCCTCCACATTGGGGTTTACAGGAAACCTACACACAGACCAATATCTACTTTCGACTCACACCACCCTCTGGAACACAAACTGGGTGTCATCAGAACTTTGCAACACAGAGCTGACAATGTGCCCAGCAGCACTCGGGCCCAACAAGAACACCACAAACACCTGAGGGGAGCTTTAAAAACCTGCGGCTACCCCAGTTGGACCTTTGTGAAAACTGCAACACGTTCCAGAAAGACCAACCAGGTGAGCGACGAGGAGAAGAGGAACAGAAGGAAGAGCACAGTCATCCCGTATGTTTCTGGGGTCTCCGAGAAACTCAGGAGAATTTTCAACAAACACCGCATCCCGGTATACTTCAAACCCAGCAACACACTCCGACAAAGACTGGTTCATCCCAAAGACCGTGTACCACACACCCAAAAAAGCAATCTGGTGTATGCTGTACAATGCAATGAGGATTGCACTGACCTATACATAGGAGAAACCAAACAACCACTACACAAACGGATGGCCCAACTCCTCAGGACAAGACTTAGCAGTCTATCTACACCTAAAGGAGAAGACACTCCTTCCAGGACAGCAACGTACACATTTTGGACAGGGAAGATAGATGGTTTGAAAGAGGGGTGAAGGAAGCCATCTATGCGAAACTGGAAAAAACCATCCCTCAACAGAGGAGGAGGTCTGCGACACCACCTATCTCCCACTTACAATGCCGTCCTTTCATCTCTACCCAGGAGACTCAAGAAGCCTAGCTTCCAAGAACAACAGTCGGTCACTAACGGCTCCAACGACTCTCATGACCACTGAATAATGAAGTCGAAACTAACACCCCCAACGACCGTCGCTGCTAAACAAATGCAAATCAATAGCTCCGATGGTGACGGGCGTGGCTGGACATTGGAGCACAGGAGAGCCACGCATATCTATGGCTCTGATAACGACTCCAAAGAGGATAAATATCTGAGTCTCATCACCAGCCAGTCAGACTAGCTTGGTCTAGTCAGAAAGGCACGAACTGAGGGAGCCTCTTGGATGAGAGGCGAAACGTCTTCACGGATATATACCAAGTCCAGTTGCACTTGATTCAACTCCTTTGGATAATGACATGACTGTACGGAGATGAAACACGGGTGTTAATACTGACATTCTTACCAAATTTCTAAAAATCAGCATTTCATGGGTGGAAAATGGCTCAGCACGCCATCTACTGTTTTAAATCAGCCCTGAACCTTCCAAGGCCAATGCTGATGTAGAGTCGACTGGTTGGGACTTATCTACGACATGAAACGAGGGGCGTACTCACACTAGACATGGTGCCTTGTACTGTGCCCGAGCACGATCGTTCCCCTCCCCACTCCCCTGCAGGCCTGTGCTCACATTGCCCTTAATGTTACGAGCCCAAGCATGCTTATGTCATCACAGTGCGACCTTTTGTGTTGAGGAGAAGCGCTCTCGCATAGCACAATGGAGTTCATGGTTTTACTTATTTGTTTATTTTGTATTTCCCGCCCTTTTTTCTCCCCAATTGCACCCAGCCCCCACTCTTCCGAGCCGTCCCTGTTGTTGCTCTACCCTCTCTGCTGATCCGGGGAGGGCTGCAGACTACCACATGCTTCCTCCAATACATGTGGAGTCGCCAGCCGCTTCTTTTCGCCTGACAGTGAGGAGTTTCGCCAGGGGGACGTAGCGTGGGAGAGGATCACACTACCCCCCCCCCCCGAACAGGCACCCCGACTGACCAGAGGAGGCGCTAGTGCAGCGACCAGGACACAAACCCACATCCGGCTTCCCAGCCGCAGACACAGCCAATTGTGTCTGTAGGGACACCCGACCAAGCTGGAGGTAACACAGGGATTCGAACCAGCGATCCCTGTGTTGGTGGGCAACGGAATAGACCGCTGTGCCACCCAGATGCCCGTTCATGATTTTATTTACCTTGGGGCTTATATTTGGAGTCCTTTTGGGCACGGTGACCCTTTCTCAGTTATACCACATAGCGATTTTGAGTAAATCGTGGTGTACACATAAAAATGTTTTTAAATGGGACCATCGCATAATTGACATGACGAGTTCCATGCTCGGGCACATTTAGCAATCACACTAGATGCGTACCATTCCCAAGTCCAACTAAACCGTGCCCAAGCCCACCTCTTCAAGCGGGCCAGGGCTGAGCATGGTATGGAGTGATCACACTAAACGAACTGGACTTTGGGGGTTGAACATGCTCAAGCACGTTACGGATCGCCTAGTGTGAGTACACCCTTAAAGAATATTAACGCCCTCTAATCAGAGGTGGACGACCCACCTCCCCCGGCCTCTGCCCTTGAGTGTGAGTCTGTGAAATGGTAGTTACATACTGTCTTTATGCATAACTCTAATGGATTTTGTGGCTAAGGTGAGGGACGTCATTATGGAGGGGGGTGAAGCAATGGTCTCTGATGATGTTACGTCTCTCTTCTGTTGATGAAGCAGTGGAGGTACTCCATATGAAATTACAAAACGACCCCACCATTAGCAATAGGACCACCCTTAACACTGACCAAGTGTGTCTGCTGCTGAAGCTGTGTCCTCAGTCCACGTACTTAACATACAGAGGGCAGTACTATAGGCAGAGGCATAGGTGTGCTATGGGTTCCCCAGTCTCACCTATAGTGGCCAACTTGTATATGGAGGAAGTGGAAAAGAGGGCTCTGATGTCCTATCCAGGGACACCACCTAGCCATTGGTTCAGATTTGTGGACGACACAGGTTAAAATTAAATCTCAGGATGTGCCGCATTTCACCGACCACATTAACTCTGGACCACCACATCAAGTTCACCAGGCAGGATGTGAAAATGACAGGTTAGCTTTCTTACTCTGTGAAATTGCAATTGGTGATGGGGAACATTTGATTGTTGATGTTTATCGTAATCCAACACATACTGATCAGTACTTAAGGTTTGACTCTCATCATCCTTTGGATGATGACCATCCCTGAACCGAGGGAGTGGTGGTAGGAGTACATCTGTCACCATCTTACAATGCTGTGGTTGCAGCTATTCCCCAATCCTCTGTGAATAGTACACATAGCCTTTGTAAATATGGACTCGATTCAAAATACAGTTGAGTTGCGGCCCTAAGTGGGACCCACAATTAAGTGGGCGTGGACTTGAGTTTTTTCAGTGCTGCACAGGGGCACAAGGGATAAACCCACTAGCGATAGCCTTAGAGGGCGAAGCCTATACCAAATAGAACCGTGCTCATTTTCAAATATATGCTGATCATCAGTCACAGGAGTTTACTCGCTAACCTTGTGCCTTTATTATATTTTCTACCAACCTTTTGAATCTCCCTCAAGGGACAGTTAGTTATTGTTATTTTTTCATAATGGCTCGCACTTGTGCTTTTGATAGCTGTATGGAAGCACCATCGGACAACTGGGTCGGTCGGGCTGAGGGAGCAGTCGCCCAACTTTTTCTGCCACCAAAAAGCTGCGGCCGGTCTTGCGGGACCCCCTTATGTCTGCGACGCATCCGTGTCGCGGTGGTTGTGGGAGTCTTCGCGGGGTGGTGTCCGACGCCATGCCAGTGGAGGGGACTGGGTACGGTGGTGTATGGTGGCAAACTGGCGACTCGTGCCAGGCACTTCTTGCAGATCTTCCCATCTACTCCTGCCCATGCTCCTCCTCACACATCCACACACTGCCCCCCCCTCAGCCCCTTGCCCACTTTTTAGCATTTTTCAAAATTATGCAGAGTGGAGTTAGGCCCAGACCTGAGGGAGAATTTATACTTTAATGTGGAATATGGTAGTGTCATTTTTTTCAGTTTCAGAAGTGTCATTTGATTTGTTATAACTGTTTTAGCACCCCCTCTCTGAACACAGACAATTCTCAGGAGGTTGAGTTCACAAGACTCTTTATTGATAGCTAGCTAGCTCGCTAAATAGATAAATAGCATTTAGCATTCATAGCTAAATAGGCAACTATTCAAAAACAGACCAACTGACAGATTGTTGATGACAATTCATTGACTGTCCAATCAAATTAGAATAATTGGTGATGTCGTTTATTACCAGAGGCTAATTGGTTTTCTGGAAAGGTTTAATTATGATGACAACCAGGAGTTTCTCAAGGAGCTTTAGTCATATATTCATAACAACAGCAGTTCTGATATTTTGGGTAAATGTACATCAACAAACCCTATGTTAAAAAAAATCAAAAAGATTAGAAAACTTGAGTTTCAGTGAACTGGATTTTGAAGTTTTGTATTTATTCTATATATACTGCACTATTTTGCTGTAACGTGTATAATCATTATGTGTCTCACTGTGTAATTTTCGTAAATGTTGTTCTGCTTGTACTGCGGGAGTATGGGGTACCAGGGCAGTTGCTACAAGCCATCCGGTCCTTGTATAATCAAAGTGAGAGCCGTGTCCGCATTCTCGGCAGAAAGTCAAACACGTTTTAACAGGGTGTCGGATTCCACCAAGGTTGTCCCTTTTCTCCCATTCTGTTTTTGATATTCATGGACAGGATCTTAAGGCTCAGCCGAGGTGAGGAGTGTGTCTGTTTTGAGAACCTCAGAATTGCATCTCTGCTCTTCGCAGGTGATGTGGTTTTGTTGGCTTCATCAGAACGTGACCTCCAGCCCAAACTGGGGCGGTTTGCAGCTGAGTGTGAAATGGCCGCGATGAGAGTCAGCACCTCCAAGTCTGAGGCCATGGTTCTCTACCGGAAAATGGTGGATTGCTCCCTCTGGGTTGGAGATGAGTTGTTGCCTCAAGTGAAGTTCAAGTATCTCGGGCTGTTGTTCACGAGTGAGGGTAGGATGGAGCGGATTGAGAGGCAGATTGGTGCAGCATTAGCAGTAATGTGGACGTTGTACCATACCACTGTGGTGAAGAGGGAGCTGAGCCTGAAGGCAAAGCTCTCAATTTTGCCAGTCAATCTTCGTTCCAACCCTCACCGATGGTCATGAGCTTAAGGTAGTGACCGAAAGGGTGAGATTGTGGATACAAGCGGCTGAAATGAGTTTCCTCCGTAGGGTGTCTGGGCTCAGCCTTAGAGATAGGGTGAGGAGCTCGGAGTAGAGCCGCTGCTCCTTCGCGTCGAAAATAGCCAGTTGGGGTGGTTCAGGCATCTGATTAGGATGCCTCCTGGGCGCCTTCCTTTGGAGGTTTTCCGGGCAGGTTTTCCAGCCAGAACTCGCTGGAGGGACTACATGTCCAATCTGGCCTGAGAATGCCTTGGAATCTTCCAGGAGCAGCTGGAGGGTGTTGCTGGGGAGAGGGACATCTGGAGTGCCCTACTGCGACCCGACCCCAAAGAAGCGGCTGGTGATGACATGAGATGGTTCTGCTTGTTTACACTCTCCACTCGGCACCTATTGCATGTCTATCCATGCTGGAAGAGGGATCCCTCCTCTCTTGCTCCTCCTGAGGTTTCTCCCATTTTATTTTTTCCTGACAAAGTTTTTTTTCCGTGCAATTTTTTTTTCACACCGAAATCGAGGGTCTAAGGTTTCGGGGGGCGGAGGGGGGGTGGTCACACATAGTACTGAATGGAATTGTGATTGGAAAAAGTCATCTGAGATTCAATTTCAATTTAGGGCTATAGAAGTTAATCTGACTTGACCATTTCTGTACTGACTTCCGATTTGTTCTTTTTTTGTTTGTCCATATGATCACAACATATGCTGTGTATCTTACCATACAAACTCTCCCCACAGACTGTCCGTGTTGGTTGGAGTGGTCTGAAGCTGCCATGGCTGGAGCTGGACTGGTTCATGGACATATCATCTTGGATCACCCACCTCGACCTATCCTCCAATAAACTGAGGGCCCTGCCCTCTGTGGTGCCCTGGGGACTCATCCAGCTGAAGTCTCTGGACCTTTCCAACAACCTGCTCAAAGAGCTGCCAGCAGCGCAGAGCTCGCGGGAGGTCATATGCTCCAGGTAGATCGCAGTAATCCTCCTCACAGGCTTATTACTCCCAGAAAACAAAGGGAATACTCAGATGAGGGGAAAATGTGGTTTTGAGGGGCCATCAAACAAAGTCTATAATGCTAGTCTGTAATAACTTCCCCTGACATGAAGTTATCTTCCCTTTTCATGGCAAGTTGAAGAACGATATGATGAGTAATATTCTCTGGGTGGCTTTTAATTACATCAATTTTATGTTTTTTGTCCTGTGCTCCTTGGTTACTACTGTTGCTAAGGTAGAATATAATAGCATCAGAGTCCGTTTCCATTGAAAACCTATTGAAGATGCCTGTTGTTTTAGTTGACTTTTGTTTCTATATGTTTCTTTTAAAAAAGAAACTTGTAATAATGAACATCTTGGGTACAATACAGTGACTGAGCATTATATGAATTTTTGGAAAACTGGTGAAAAACCATAGATATTTTTTCTGATATCCAACTGTCATGGCTGCTGCCTGGGTTGCCATCGCTGACTGCCTCCCCTCAATAGACTTACCTCACCAGTCTATCTGTGACCACTTATGAGATCAGGGGTCTCAGATGTCTTCTTAATGTTGATTACAGGGCTTGCAGTAGGCTGTGGAGTGTTATACATATGCTATTCATGCAAAATATATAGGCAGACTGAAGCCTGTTAGCAATGGTTGTTATGCCGTGAGCCCCCGGTTTGGTGGGTCAGCAACTAATGGAAACGCCAACAAAGGGTCAGAAAGAGGAAACAGAGCATTCTGTCTTTTTTTTTCCTCCACTACATCCCCTTTCTCTCTCACTATTCCTATTCCCCTCCCTTTCAGTCTAGAGCAGGTGAATCTCTCTCAGAACCAGCTCACCGCTTTGCCCTCTGGACTACTGCATCTCACTGAAATCCAAAGACTGTCTGCTGCCAGGAACCAGCTCACATCCCTGTTTGACATCCCCTCTGGTACACTGCTTGCCTGATATTCACACTGAATGGCCGCGTTGCTGCCACTCCGTTATTTAGTCGGAAATTGTTTTTCCATAACCAATCACTAGTGACTGAGATATCTGGCTGCTGTGATGTCATCTTCAGTTGACATGAGCTGCCTTGACTGAAGCAGGTTTACCAAGAATGTCAATGCTGACATTGCGTTTATGCAGGCAATTTGTTGGCTAAGAGGGTAATAACAAATTCAAGATTTCTATTTAGCGTAAATGACCAAAACATCTTGCCGGGTGTCCAGGTAGCGTAGTGGTCTATTCCATTGCCTACCAACACGGGGATCACCGGGTCGAATCCCCGTGTTACCTCCGGCTTGGTCGGGCATCCCTATAAACACAATTGGCCGTGTCAGCGGGTGGGAAGCCGGATGTGGGTATGTGTCCTGGTCGCTTCAGAATCAGAAATACTTTATTAGTCCTGGAGGGGAAATTTGGGTAGATTAAAAAGCCCCGTTGAAGGGATCAGTCTCCCGAAGTTTTGTTTCTCGTGAATTCTCTAGCCAACACTTCTTCTGCTTGCGCAGCCGTCATCTGTAGTCCCGCCTACACCGATGCTGATTGGCTCGGTTGTTTCTCCAACCTGAAACAAGCCAATGACGAGGGCCGCACCAGGCCTCCGAGTCACCTGGCGAATTTTGAAACGTGGGCGGGATGAGTGAAAACACGTGTCAGATAGCGATTCAGGGGTTTAGAGCCAGGCTAGTGTGCTCCAGCTCAACGTTTAATTCCACACACGAGCACAATGTTAAGTATGAGATTACTCCTTTGGGTAAATAATCAGATGAAACACTCTTGTGTTTCCAGATAAGGGACATTTTCCAGTCGTTTTTCTGTCTTTTTGTTTCATTCCTGTGCAACTTCATCTTCACGTACTCAGTCAAAATGAAATGGGAAGTGAGGACGGAAAAGAGGCATAAAGTACTTCTTCTAAAGACTGTAAAAAGCAAGTGACCTCCAATATTTCCAAGGAACACTATTATTTTTTGGAGAAAAAAAATAGCCTTTGTTTTACAACCCCTAATCAGAAAACGTTGGGATGGAATGTTAAATTAAAATTAAAACTGAAAACAGTGGTTTGTAAATCATCTTTGACCCGTATTACACCGAAAACGATACAGCAGCACGTTATTTGACGTTTTACCTCGTGAATTTTATTGCTTTTTCAAAATAAACACTTTCAGTTTTGATTCTTGCAACATATTTCAAAAAAAAGTTGGGACAGTAAAGTATTTACCACTCTGTAATGTTGCCATTTCTTTTCACAACACTTAAAAGACGTTTAGGGCTGAAGACAGCGGCTGATGAAGTGTTTCAGGGGTCATTTTGCCCCGTTCTTCCTGCAAACCGGTCTAAAGGGGCGCAACAGCACAGGGTCTCCGTTGTCACATTTTGCATTTCAAGATGCTCCGCACATTCTCTATTGGGGACGGGTTGGGGCTGCAGGCAGGCAGGCAGGCCAGTCCAGAACCAGCACCCTCTTCTTCTGCAGCCATGTCTTGGTAATGTGTGCAGAATGTGGTTTTGCCTCGTCTTGTTGTAATATGCACGGGCGTCCCTGGGAAAGTCTTGAAGGCAACATGTGTCGCTGCGAAATCTCGATGTACATTTCGGCATTAATGATGTCATCACAGAAGTGTAAACGACCTTTACTGAGGGTGCTGGCACACCTCCGTACCATGACAGACCCTGGCTTTTGGACTTGTTGCCGGTAACAGTCTGGATGGTCCTTTTCTTCTTTGGTCTGGAGCACACAGCCTCCATTTCCTCCAAAAGAGACCTGAAATCCTGACTCGTCTGACCACGAGACACCTTTCCACCGTGTGAGGGTCCATCCCAGACGCCTCCGAGCCCGGAGACTTCAGCGGTGCTCCTGGACACGGTTTACATAAGGTTTCCTTTTGGCACAGTAGAGTTTTTGCCCCCCCCACCCCTTTTTCTCCCCAGTTGTACCTGTCCAATTACCCCACTCTTCCAAGCCGTCCCGGTAGCTGCCCCCCCCCCCGCATATCCAAGGAGGGCTGCAGACTACCATATGCGTCCTCAGATACATGTGGAGTCGCCAGCCGCTTCTTTTTCACCTGACAGTGAGGAGTTTCACCAGGGGGAGTAGCGCGTGGGAGGCTCACACTACTCCCCCCAGTTCCCCCTCCCCCCCAAACAGGCGCCCTGACCGACCAGAGGGGGCGCTAGTGCAATGATCAGAACACATACCCACATCCAGCTTCCCACCCGCAGACAAGGCCAGTTGTGTCTGTAGGGATGCCCGGCCAAGCCGGAAGTAACACGGGGATTCGAACTGGCGGTCCCCGTGTTGGGCACAGTAAAGTTGTAACTGGCATTTATGGATGTAACTACGTAATGCCATGCTTGACAAAGGTTTGCCAACATAATCCTGAGCCCATGTGGTTTTATCACTTATAGATGAACGACGGTTCTTGATGCAGCGCCATCTGAGGGATGGAAGAGCACGGTCATCCAGCCTAGGCTGGTGCCCTTGTCCTTTAGGCACTGAAATCCCCCCAGATTCCTTGAATCTTTTAATCGTGTTGTGCGCCATAGAGAGTGAAATATCCAATCCCGTCCTATCTTTCTTTAGGGAACATTGTTTTTAAACACTGCAATCATTTTCTCATGCATTTGTTGGCAAACTGGAGATCCTCGGCCCATCCTTGCCCCTGAAGGACTAGGACTAGGCCATTCCTGGATGCTGCTTTTGCACTGAATCACGGTTACAATCACCTGTTGACATCACCTGCTTCAAATCACATCACTATGCGATTATTTCACCTCATTACTAGCCCTAAACTGCTCCCGGCCCAGCTTTTTTTTTGGACTGTGTTGCAGGCCTGAATGGCAGGAATGGATGTGTACAAATGAAATGAAGCTGACCAGACAAAACAAGAAATATCACGTGTTCGTACCGCCATAAAATACAACTCATAGTAAATTTAGAAATCACTGCTTTCTTTCTTTCTTCTTTTTTTTTTGCATTTCCTATACCGTCCCAACTTTTTTCTGAGTTGGGTTTGTACATGGCAGAACACAAAAACGACATTTTTGTGTTGCCACAATGCAACTGATCCGTCTAAAGAGCCCCTGTAGGCCACATGACTACAAGTGAGACCCAGAAGCGTTACCATTCACTGTTTCTATCTGTCACAGAGGTTTTGACCAACTACTGAGAACATTGTTGGTTGTTCGTTAATTCAGTTCATAAACCTGATTCTCCACGTAAAGGCCTCAGTAATGTTTGTGTCATACTCTGCCTGTCCTCCCTGCCAGCTACTAACTGGATAGGTCTCCGTAAGCTGGAGGAGTTTGATGTGTCCGACAACCATTTGACCAGTTTACCGACTCCTGTCATGCACTCTTTCAAATCCCTGACCTCCCTCAACGTGAGCAGAAATAGACTCACTGCTTTTCCAGACCCCTGGACATGCCCACTGGTAAGAAACCATTCTGCAACTATCTCATTTCTCATTGGAGGGGAGAAAAAAAAACCCCCATCTCAAACCATTTCTACCCCCAGTCCCTTGCCTAGCTCAGTGTTTATACATCCTGAGAATGAGCTTTGTGCATGTTTTCAGAAGATGTGCAGTTGTTGTGCGATAAGACTGAACAAATACCCTTTGTTTGTCCTTTGCAGAAGCAATGCAAAGCCTCTTCCAATTTCATCAGTAGTCTCCCCAATACCATCTCCATCTCCTGGAGGACTCAGCTGCAGGAGGTGGACTTTGCGGACAACAATCTGATGTGGTTGCCGTCATATATGTTCGAGCTGGAGGTATTATTGATATGCTCATGTTAAACCTGGTGATGATTCTGCTGATGTTTGGCGGTTGATGAAATACCAGTCTGTTGGGTTGATGTCTTTGTATTTGTAAGGTATTGATTTCCCCTCAAAAGTGAGTTCTGGCAGATAGGACTGGATCCATGATTTTATAATCGCTTATACTCCAAGTGGCATATTGGTTGAAATAATACGCATTTTATTAAGTTATGGTTAAATTAGGGCGGGACGGTGGTGCAGTGGTTAGCACGGTCATCTCACAGCAGGGCGGCACGGTGGGACAGTGGTTAGCGGGGTTGCCTCACAGCAGGAAGGTCCTGGGTTCGAGCCCCATGGTAGTCCAACCTTGGTGGGTCATCCTGGGTCGTCCTCTGTGTGGAGTTTGCATCTTCTCCCCGTGTCTGCGTGGGTTTCCTCCAGGGGCTCCGGTTTCCTCCCACAGTCCAAAGACATGTAGGCCAGGTGACTCAGCCGTACTAAATTGTCCCTAGGAATGAATGGGTGTGTGTGTGTGTGTGTGTGTCAGCCAGCCAGCCAGCCAACCCTGTGATGGCCTGGTGACCTGTCCAGGGTGTCTCCCCATCTGCCACCCAATGACTGCCGGAATAGGGTCCAGCATCCCCACAACCCTGAGAGCAGGATAAGTGGTTAAGATAATGGATGGATGGATGGATGGATGGGTTATATTAGAACAAGGAGATGCTGTATTCAGAGCAGCATCATTGCTCCAAGTTGTAGTCAAGTAGAAATAACAACTGTACTTAAAAAGTGTCATTTTAGGACAAAAGCAATAGTTTGCAAGATCAAATACTGTGGATGACATTTTGGTCTGCTGCATGACTTCTATCTCTCTCCAGTCAGGCAATCTTTCAGCCTTTAAAGAACTGATATGGTACCTTGAGTCTGATTTTAGAAATATTTCTCTGGCTTTGCTAATAATAATGGTGTATTAAATAATACAAGTTTCGAGATATTAATACTGATTGACTGATTGACTGACTGAGTGATCATGTTTGACATGATTGGGCCGCAGGACCAGTTGACCAATGACGTCACTGACATTACGCAACTGGTCGGTCGAGTGCTGAGAGGTTAAGTTAAAGTGCCCCAAATAAAAAACAAAACACTCACTGGTGGGATGTCCGGGTAGCATAGCGGTCTATTCTGTTGCCTATCAATGAGGGGATCACCGGTTCGAACCCCCGTGTTACCTCCAGCTTATCTGCAGGGTTTTATATATATTAGCAAATTTACAACACACAATGGCATGGTACAGTGTCTTGGACAATTATTCAGGCAACAGACAAGCCTTAAAATGGGCACATACATAACAAATGGATTTAACAAGAGGTTAGAATGGAAAAAAGGAAAATAAAGGAAAATATTGGAAAGGCAAATACATTTAACTAAATAAATAAATAGATAAAACGGGGCTAGGTTCTCTGCAAGGTCAAGCTTTTCAACTAAATTGCAGTTTCACTGCATTCTTCTTCACACATTTCAGAGATGAAAAATAATGACACAGCTCCTTATGAAAAATATAGAAATTTGGTTTTGTTTTCATGAATCTATTTTTATATTTTTTTTTTCAAGGATGATGATTGTGTTGATTGCCAGGTCATGTGTTTGATCTTTTACAGGTATACCAAACAAAACATCATGCAAATCTTCCCAAAAAGCATTAGCAAATTTACATCCATAAAAAAAGATGATCGGTTGTTTCAGTGTGTTCAACACAGAACGAGCAATTGTTGTGATCTAAACCAAACTGACATGTTAGAACTTCTGCAGAGGGGTCTGTTTCATTGAGGATTTTAAAGTGAACTTCCGTTGCTTTTGCTGCAATAGGAAACTTAAAGAATTGTGATCTCACACTCTCAGCTTTTTTTTTTTTTAGAGAAAAGTTGTGGAACCGAGTTTCTGTTTGGTGTGACTGGATAGAATTCTTTGATAAAGGTTTGCCGGACTGTGATATTAGGTAGTTTTAGATTGGTGATATTGTGACCATTCACCAAAAGCGAAGGAAGATTTGGGTTTACACTGATCTGAAATAAGTTATAAGACATCACAATTATAGATTGGGGGATTACTTTGATAACATTATTGTACTGTCTTCTGTCATTTTGGTTAAATTTAAAACAAAAACCCTCAAAGGGAAGAATGTTTCCAGTATTATCCAGCAGCTGCATCACAGACCATATTCCTTTCTCTAGCCAATTTTTGTAAATTATGGATTTATTTCTAAGTAAAACATACCTGCAGTTCCATAATGAGGTGTTATGGGGACTAAAATTGTGCTTGTAGATTATTTTCCAATACTGTAATACCTGTTGATGGAAGGCAGTGATGGGTAGCTTATTTAGGTCATAGTCACATCTAAGGAGGAGGTTAATGCCTCCTAAATTCCTAACAATGTGGTTTGGCATGTGGAACCACAGGGTGTTTTCATTTTTCAAAAAGGATATTAGCCAATTAAGTTTAATAGTGCAATTAATACAATCTGTATCAATGGCTTTAGGACCTCCTTCCTCATATCCTTTAACCATAATTCCTTTCCTGATGTAGTGTGTTTTCCTATTCCAAATATAATTAAAGTTAGCCTGGTTTATAGACTTTATTGCGTTTTTGGAGACTGACAATGAATAGGTTGGGTAAAAGGCATTCAATTTTTGAGAGGAAGTTTCGGCCAATAGTAGAGATGTCCCTGTGAGACCAGATATTTTAATATGATTTACATTTATCTGAAGTATTCCAAATGTTGAGATTATCTAGAGTGTTATAATCCTTAGAAATGTGTATGTCTACATATTTAACAGTTGATTTAACAGGGATATTATGAACTGTAGCTAGCGGGGAATGATGAATTGGCAACAATTCACATTTTTTTAAGGTTTAATTTTAAGCCAGATGCCTTAGAAAAAAAATCAATTGTTTTGATGACTTTTGGAATTTGGTCACTATTTTCCATGAATATGGTCATGTCGTCTGCCAGTTGGCTAAATGCCAGCTGTTTGCCTAACACTGTCAATTTCCCAAAATCTGTAGTTTTTACAAGAATAGAGAGCATTTCCACTGCTGTGATAAATAATACAGGAGAAATGGGGCACCCCTGTTTAATTCCTTTATCAATTGAGAATCTTGGACACATACCTCGTGGTAGTAAGACTGTACTATTAGTGTCCCTATATAATAGTTTAACCACATTAATGAAGTTTTCTCCAAAACCAAATAGTTTTAAGGTACTAAAAATACATTTGTGTTCAATTGTGTCGAAAGCTTTAAAAAATATAAGAATAAAATAAAACTTTCTCCTTCAATTAAATGGTTATATTCCAGTAAGTTAAGCACAAGCCGTACATTGTTATGAATTGATCATCCTTTAATAAAACCAGATGGGTATCTGAGATAATTTGTGTGATACCAGATTTCAGTCTGTCTGCATAAATATGAGTTAAAAATTTTACAGTCATTATTGAGCAAGGTTATAGGTCTCTAAGATTGTCAATTAATTTGGGATCTTTACTAGTCTTAGGGATGAGTGTTATTATCCCCTGCTTCATAGTAGTTGGAAGAGAGTGAGATTCAGATATTTCTTTTAACATATGGAAAATAAGGTCTTTAAGATAGTTCCAGAAATGTCTATAGAAATTGCTAGTTAGACCGTCTGAACCCGGAGATTTGTCTAATGCTAAGGATTTCATGGCTTTTTCCACTTCAACCAAATTGATGTCTGCCTCGCATATGCTTTTGAAACATTCATGCACTTTGGGGATCCATTCCTTTCCATGCTTAAAGGAAGCATCAGCATCTGAGGATGAATGAGGTGGAGTACAGTTCACTGTAAAATTTGAAGCTTTCCTTAGAAATTAAATCTGGGTCAGTACACTCTTGTTTATTCATCAGTAGTGCTCATATAGCATTCCACTCTTGTCTCTTTTTGTCCAATCTACAAAAATATTGTAGTTGTGTGGGAGTGCAAGAATGAGGAGACGGAGAGATCGAGTCGAGTCAATTCCGTTTACTCGCCACACAAAACGACACCGATACAGCACGACCTCTCGTGGCAACCAGCTAACCGCTAGGCTGCTGCAAACATGGCTCCACCCCGGAAACTCTAAGCAGTGCCTACGTCAGCACTATGAATGTCTGCCTTAAAGGAGCAGCAGCCCCTGGTGAATCTACCCTCAATTGTGTATCACCACAGTTGCATGTATAATAATATAATAAGTTGTATGTTTGTGCTTTTGTTTTCAAATCAGTCAAAAAAAACTTCCAAGGACTCTCCCTGTTTTTGCATGCGGGAGCGAAACACAAATCTCTCATAGATTTCTTTTTGTTTCTTCCGAGGTGTGCAGTATTCATCGAAAATTTTAAGAACCGTATCCAGATCATTTTTATCATCATCAGCTTCAAACGTGAATGTATTATACACCTCGATAGCCTTTGGACCAGCCACCGTTAGATGCAAAAAAGGGTAAATTGCACTCAGCTGCAAAACTTTATGGGTGTGTTTTCTCTGTAATATCGTTAGCACAATATCTTTTGTGAATTGGACCTTGCAATGGGGCAGATAGTGGTTGCAAGTGATGCACAATTCATGGTGCTATCAGTGGCCGCACTTAATTCTTTGTGAATTTGCCTGTCAATACAGAGCGAGTGTGAGATAATGAGACACCCGCAGATAGAAACAGATGAAAGAGGAGGGGAGTTAACAGATAATTAGATTAGGTAGCCCCACCCATATCCCTGGCAGAGGTCTCCGAGGTAGTTGAGAAACTCCTCGTTGGCAAGGCGCCAGGTGTGAATGAGATTCGCCCTGAAATGCTGACGGCTCTGGACATTGTTGAGCTGTCTTGGCTGACACGCCTCTTCAGTGTTGCGTGGAAGTCGTGGACAGTACCTGTGGAGAGGCAGACTGGGGTCATGGTTCCCATATTTAAAAAAGGGGACTGGAGGGTGTGCTGCCGTTATCAGAGCATCACACAGCTCAGCCTCCCTGGGAAAGTCTACTCTAGGGTGCTGGAAAGGAGGCTCCGACCGATTGTCGAACCTTGGATTCAGGAGGAACAATGTGGATTCCCTCCTGGCCGTGGAACAATGGACCAACTCTTTACCCTTGCTGAAGTGCTGAGGGAGGCATAGGACTTTGACCAGCCAGTCTTCATGTGTTTTGTGGACTTGGAGAAGGCTTACAACCATGTAACCTGGAGCAAGTTGAGCGGGGTACTGCAGGAGTATGGGGTACCGGGGCAGTTGCTACAAGCCATTTGGTCCTTGTATAATTAACTGAGAACTGTGTCCGCATTCTCAGCACAAAGTCAAACATGTTTTCGGTGGGTGTCGGACTCCGCCAAAGTTTTCCTTTGTTTCCGATTCTGTTTATGATATTCATGGGCAGGATCTCAAGGCGCAGCCAAGGTGAGGAGTGTGTCTGTTTTGGGAACCTCAGAATCGCATCTCTGCTCTTCGCGGATGATGAGGTTTTGTTGGCTTCATTAGAACGCGACCTCCAACACGGACTGGGGCGGTTTGCAGCTGAGTGTGAAATGGCCGGGATGAGAGTCAGCACCTCCATGTCTGAGGCCGTGGTTCTCTACCAGAAAATGGTGGATTGCTCCCTCCGGTTTGGGGATGAGTTGTTGCCTCAAGTGAAGGAGTTCAAATATCTCGGGGTCTTGTTCACGAGTGAGGGTAGGATGGAGCAGGAGATTGACAGGCGGATTGGTGCAACATCGGCAGTAATGCGGACGTTGTACCAGACTGTTGTGGTGAAGAGGGAGCTGAGCCAGAAGGCAAAGCTCTCAATTTACCAGTCAGTCTTCGTTCCAACCCTCACATATAGTCATGAGCTTTGGGTAGTGACTGAAAGGGTGATATCGCGGACACAAGCAGATGAAATGAGTTTCCTCCGTAGGGTGTCTGGGCTCAGCCGTAGAGACAGGGTGAGGGGCTCGGACATCCAGAGGGACCTCGGAGTAAAACCTCTGCTCCTTCGTATCAAAAGGAGCCAGTTGAGGTGGTTCGGGCATCTGATTAGGATGCCTCACTCGGTACCTTCCTTTGGAGGTTTTCCAGGCACGTCCAACTGGGAGGAGACCCCGGGGTAGACCCAGAACTCGTTGGAGGGACTACATGTCCAATCTGGCCTGGGAACGCCTTGCGATCCCACATGAGGCGCTGGAGGGCGTTGCAGGAGAAAGGGACACCTGGAGCGTCCTACTTAGCCTGTTGCCACAGCGACCCGACCCGACCCCGGAGAAGCCGCTGATGATGAGATGAGATGAGATGACACCCTTCTCTGAAGGCTTTATTATTTCCACTTACATTTCAATCGTGGTCGTTTTCCTTTTCTTCAGTGCATCGCCATCTCATTTACGCTTTGAAGCCATGATTACGAAGGTAAACACACGGAATTTTTAAGTCACAACTCAACGCGCACAACAATGTTTACGTGATACGACTGAAAACGTCGACGAAGGCGTGGCGTTGTTCTCCCTCGAGCCGATGAACCGCCTAAAACACCCAGCGTTGTGGACATCGCGCGTGGCGCAGAGTAGCCTGTCCATTCGTTAGTACGAACCGTTGTGTGTAGCTCGATTCTTTTTTTAAACAGGCTTTACGGAAGTCGGTTCGTAAGTACGGGAGTTCGTATGTCGGGCGTTCGTAACCCGGGACAACCTGTACCTTCAAAATTCAAATCTTAAAGTACAACAGATACAGAGAAAATGACAAAGCAGCTCAGAAAATAAAAAAATATAGCTGAAAATATTTCCAGTCGGGCAATCTTCAAGTCTTTAAAGAATCAGATACTGTACCTTGAATAGGAGTCTAGAAATATCTCTCTTGCTTTACTAAAAATAATGGCATATTACAGGATAAGTTATGGGATATTAAAATCCAAATAAGCTCAGGAAAGGCAATTACTCTTATACTTTTTTATGTTTTGAAGAGAGACAGAGGCCAATCTTTGTCAGTAAGGTTTTACATCCAGTCACTCAATATAAGTAGAAAAAATGAAAAAGAAGTTAAAAAAAAGAAAAAGAAAAATATTTCTTCACTCTACCCACCCATCCTGCCTCTTTCTCTCTCTCAGGCCCTGGTCTTCTTGAGACTGTGTGGGAACCAGATCAAGGCTCTTCCACCACCCCAAGTCTGGAACTGCCCTCAGCTCAGAGTCCTTGACCTTTCTAGGAACCAGTTGGGCAAGTAAGTCTATGCTTAAAGGAAAAGCAAACTCCTTGGAAAAACTCAGCTAGAGGGTTGAACTTACATGAATGAATGATTCGTGCAACTGAGCTGCAACAACTAAGACATCCATCTCCATAAGTCAATTTTTAAGTAAAATTGATGATTTCTTGGATGCTGACATGCTGCGGTGTAATGGGATGGCAGGTCATTAAATCAACCGTTTATTACATAATTTTCCTACTCTAAAGGACACTGTGGCTCTAATTCATACTCACCGCCTTTTATGTCACTTTCTACCATCTTGCCTGCGAATGTCGATTTCAGTTTATGCATTTTGTCGCTTCTGCACTTAACATACACACCGATGGCAGTATTGATCCAGTGTGGCAGCATGCAGCCAAGAACATGGCAACCCTTATTGGTCATAGAGCGGCAATACAAAATTGCTCATGCTTTATGTATACGTGTATTAGGTCAGGTCAGTTATTATTTCGTGGATGCAATTCATTATTTCATTGTATGCCTTCAAGCAAGTTTAAATAAATACTTAAAACGCAAAGGAAGAATCATTCTTGGACCGAACAGACAAGTGGAACACACGTCAGCCATAAGGCTCTTCTCTTTTATTTAGTTTATCGGGATAGCTATAGCAGCCCTTACATCTTTGTCAGAAAAACCCTCTTGTTCCAAGTGGAAAAGGAAGATTGAGAGGGATTCAAGGCATTGTGGACAGCAAGGAAACTCGCTAACGAGGATTACCCGAGCACTGGTGAGCGATGGTAAAAAGAAAGGCAGCATGGTAAGCAGTAAAAAACTTATTGCTAGCATTGTTTAATTTGGAGACGTTTCAAAGTAACGTGGAAATATGGAAGAAGGGTTTGAGGAGCTACCTCGTCAAAAAAGGAATGAGAAAATGACGGAAAAGGCTGTCGAGGACAAACTGCACAGGTTAACACAGCCTAGAAGAGCTAAGCTAGGTCAGCTAACCAACCAGGCAAATGAGCTTGAGCGGATAATGAAAGCTGATGCTAACGTAAAAGCAGTGAAAAGGAAATTACGTTTGGATTATCAGGATTCGCTTGGGGAACTAAAACAAGCTACATGATAATATAAAACATTTAATCCATGACGACAAGTTCTCTGAAGATCAAAATTCATACGAGTCTAAAATACTTCATATAAGAGGATTTATACAAGAAGTGGAAACGTGGCTAAAGGCAGTCGAGGAGAGGGTAGAGCAAGCTAGACGCTGTGATGCAGAGGTAAAGCCTATAGACAGTGTACCAATGGCGTCCTTTGCTTCGAGCATTTAGAGTAGAAGGCGTGGGTCAGACATTGGAAGCAAGGCGTCCTCCAGTGCTTCCTCGGCGCGCCTCAAGGCTGAGGTAGAGAGAGCGACATTACTTGCAAAGGCTGCTGCTCTCAAGCAGAAGCAAGATCTTGAACGTCAGGAAGCTGAGTTGAAGGCAAAAAGGGAAGCATTAGAACTACAAACTGCTATTGCTGCATCTGAAGCTAAAATCAAAGTATTAGAAAATTTTGAAACTGAGCGCTTATCCCAAGTAAGTCCTACATGTCGAATGACTATTGAATCTGGAGTTCTACCACCACATGCAGAGCCGATCGTCAACACAGAAAACGGAGGTGAAGTATTCAGGCCGCTTTGTCCCCAGCCCACTGGTGTAGGTCAGTCTAGTAACTTTATTGCAGATGATCATGCAGTAGAAACGTTCTGCAGTGTCATGGCACGCCAGAATAGCATTACAGAGTTGATGGTGAAGCAGCAAAAAATTATGACCTTGTCACCGTTAGACATCCCCATCTTCAGTGGTGATCCTTTAGACTGCAATCTTTTTGCAAGAGCCTTTGAGCATGGAGTAGAATTCCTCACCGAAAGCTATAAGGACCGTCTCTACTTCTTAGAGCAGTTCACTAGTGGGCCACCTAAAGAGTTGATAAAAAGTTATCTTCACATGAAGTCATGTAGGTTATTGCAGGGCTAAACAGCTGCTCAAAGAGCATTTTGGGAATGATTACAAGATTGCTGTAGCCTACATGAACAAGGTCTTGAGCTGGAAACCTATCAAGCCAGAGGATGGAGAAGCTTTAAATGCATTTTCACTCTTTCTAATGGCATGCTGTAATACCATGACTTAAGTGAGTTATATGGAAGAACTGGATAATGTTGTGAACTTAAAGGCTATCGTAGCAAAGCTTCCTTACAAGCTACGTGAAAGGTGGAGAGTTGTTGTGTGTAGTGTACAGGAGCAATGTGACAAGAGAGTCAGGTTTAAAGATCTGGTTGAGTTCATAAACAAACAGGCCAAAATTGCACTTCATCCAGTCTTTGGCGATATAGAGGACGGCACAACTGCTAAAGGATCCACAACTAAACAAGACGATCATAGAGCACAGAAAAGAAATGGAATCAAGAAGTCGTTCACCACAAGCACTATACCATTGAATTGCCAAATGGAAGATGCAGTGCAAACAGAACACACGAATCCCATCACACCTACGACAAGGACATATCTCTTTTGTAAGGGTGAACACAACATAGAGTCATGTAGTAAACTAAAAGACAAGCCACACAAAGATGAGTTGGAATTCTTGAGAGGCAAAGGACCGTGTTTTAGCTGCTTGAAGCATGGTCACATGAGCAAAGCCTGTAAAGTAAAGGTGAGCTGTCAGATGTGTTCCTAGGCTCATCCCACACTGCTGCACATTAAGAAAAAGGACACGGTTGCTGAACCAAAGAAGAGGACTGATAACTGTGACGGTCAAACAGTTTTGAGTGCATTTGTCTGTGCAGAGTCTGATGGTTATGAGTTTACTGGGGCCGGAGAAGATGACTGCACACTCGCAATAGTTCCTGTCCAAGTCAAAGCCAAGAAGGGAAGTGTGGTGGTGCAGACTTATGCTTTTCTGGACCCAGGGAGCTCTGTCACGTTCTGTACGAAGGCATTGATGGATAAGTTAAAGCTCAGTGGAAGGAAGACAGACATACTGCTGAGAACCATGAATGAAGAGAAACCTGTATGCACTTATGTGGTGTCTGGCTTGGAGGTCAGCAGTTTGTCAGGCGGCGAGTTCCTTGAACGTCCAGATGTCTTCACGCAAAGGTCAATACCTATAGGTAAAGAAAACGTACCCCAGCAGAAGGATCTTGAAAGGTGGTCTTACCTCAAAGAAATCTATCTCCTTCAAATTGAGGCTGACATTGGACTGCTCATTGGAACAAATGTACCCAAAGCTATGGAGCCGTGGGAAGTGGTGAGCAGTGTTGGTAATGGACCATACACTGTAAGAACCAAACTAGGTTGGACCGTGAATGAGCCCTTAAGGGAACTCTGCAGTCATGCAGATATGAGAAAACCAATGAAGACAATGGTGGATCGTATAGCTGTGGCCTGTTTAGAGAACCTGTGGCTTCAACAGTTCAAGATGAATTTCCCTGAGGGAAGAAAACATGATGAAATAGAGATGTCTAGAGAAGATCATCAGTTCATGGACATGGTTATGGAATCAGCTAAACTGGTGGATGGTCATTACACCATATGTTTACCGCTAAAGAGCAAAATGGTCAACATGCCAAATAATCACAAGATAGCTGAACAGCGAGCACACAACTTACAGCGGAAGTTCATCAGAAATGCCTGCTTTCAACAGGAATACACAGATTTCACGGAACAGCTTATTCAAAAGGGTTATGCAGTGCAGTTGTCCAATGAAGAATTGACACACACAGAAGGGAAAGCGTGGTATATACCGCACCATGCAGTATACCACCCAGTGAAACAGATACTGAGAGTTGTGTTTGACTGCGCTGCACCCTATCAGGGCACATCCTTAAATGAGCAGCTTCTTCAAGGTTCAGACCTGACCAGTAGTCTAATTGGCGTTGTAATCCGACTCAGACAAGAACCCGTTGCAATCATGGCAGATGTGGAAGCAATGTTCCACCAGGTTAGAGTGCGTGATGACGACTCTGATTTACTCAGATTCCTTTGGTGGACAGGTGGTGACTATAACCAAGCCTTGACTGAGCACAAAATGACTGTACGCTTGTTTGGGGCTATGTCTCCACCTAGCTGTGCCAGTTTTGCTCTGAGAAAGTGTGCTGAAGACCAAAGTGGGCAGTTCAAAGCGGAAGTGGTAGAGACAGTGTTGCAGAATTTCTACGTGGATGACTGCCTGAAATCTGTTGCTACAGATGAAGCAGCCATATCAATGTGTCAGGACATGATCAAATTCTGTCAGAAAGAGAAGTTCTCTGATGAGATTTTAGCTCTACTCAAGGGACAGAATGTGAAGTGCAGTAGCCACTTGTATAAGCTGAACCCTGTGTTTCAAGATGGTCTGTTGCGAGTTGGTGCAAGGCTCTGTCGAGCAGCTATGCCAGAAAATTGTAAGCAGCCTGTCATTCTGTCTAGAGACTTTCCCATTGTTGATGTAGTTCTACGACAGATCCATGAGGAAACTGGACATGGAGGCCGCAATCATATGCTCTCCGAACTGCGGCAGAGATTTTGGATCCCTGGTTCCAACACAGCCATTCGGACGGTTCTCTCAAAGTGTGTTACATGCCGTCGCTTACATGAAACAGTTGGGAAACAACTAATGGCTGATCTTCCATGAGGTCGGTTGATGCCAGATGATCCACCCTTCACCAGAGTTGGGATGGACTATTTTTGACCATTTGAGGTGAAACGTGGAAGAAGCCTCACAAAGAGATATGGTGTTATATTCACTTGTTTAGCTGTTCACGCAGTTCACATTGAGCTTGCCTCATCATTGGAGACAGACTCGTGCATAAACGCAGTCCGGCGCTTCATGGCAAGGAGAGGACAAGTAAAAGAGATCCAAAGGAGTTGAATCAAGTGCAACTGGACTTGGTATATATCTGTGAAGACGTTTCGCCTCTCATCCAAGAGGCTTCCTCAGTTCGGACCTTTCTGACTAGACCAAGCTAGGCTAGAAAGGCACGAACTGAGGAAGCCTCTTGGATGAGAGGCGAAACGTCTTCATGGATATATACCAAGTCCAGTTGCACTTGATTCAACTCCTTTGGATAACCATGACCTGGATGAATGAGAACATTCACAGACAAGTGAAAGAGATTCGTTCAGATAATGGGACGGACTTTGTTGGGGCCAATCGTGAGCTGAAGGCAGCCATTGCTGACTGGAACACCTCTAAATTTCAGCATTTGTTTCATCAATATGGGATTAAATGGACATTTAACCCTCCCACAGCTTCTCACCATGGCAGAGTGTGGGAGCGGTTAATAAGATCAGTTAGAAAGGTACTGAATTCCACTGTGAGAGAACAATTCCTTGATGAAGAAAGCCTTCACACAGTCTTATGTGAGGTTGAGTCGATCATCAACAGCCGACCTATCTCAAAGGCATGTGGTGACCCAAATGACTTGGAGGCACTGACGCCCTATTATCTCCTGCTACTGAAGGTGAAACCATCATTACCACCAGGGTTATTCAACACGGATGATCTCTATTCCCGGCGTAGATGGAGGCAGGTGCAATATATGTCAGATTTGTTTTAGAAGAGATGGATTAAAGAGTACCTACCTCAACTTCAGGAGCGGCAACGATGATCCACAGCATCAAGAAACTTTGCAGAAGGAGACGTGGTTCTTCTGGCGGATGACTGTGCTCCAAGAAATTCATGGATTATGGGAAAAGTCATTGAGGCAATTCCAGACAAGAAGGGGCTTGTTCGCAGGGTTCGCATCAAGACAAAGACCAACATCTTGGACAGACCCATCACAAAGATCTGCTCCTCATGGAATCTGAATGGGCAGGTGGTAAAGACTGACCCCCCACGATGAGCCACGTGCTGGAAACCTCTGGCTCCCTCTCTCTCTCTCTCTCTCTCTCTCTCTCTCTCTCTCTCTCTCTCTCTCTCTCTCTCTCTCTCTCTCTCTCTCTCTCTCCCTCTCTCTGTTTCTCTTTTTTCTTTCAGAAAACGGACCTGTCAAGCTGACTGACGAAGTATTGGACTGTGTGCTTACCAAGCACTTCCTTTTCATATTTTGTAAAATCAGATGTTTGATAATACAAATGCCTGTTCATTTTATGTATTGATGTAATTTGATATGGAATTTGTTATGAATGTGGTAATTGTTCTAGGCTTTAGCATTATCAGAACAATTAGGGGCTGGTAATGTAGGAGCGAAATGTCTCCTAATGGTTCATAATTAATGTTTTAATTAGTATTTTGAATAATTAGTTTAAATACTTAGTTTTTACACATCGTATACTTTAGGTAACTGCTTTCTTTATGTATTAAGTTTGCTGTGTAGTCTTAGATAGGTGCATGTCACTTTAAGAACTAGAGAAGGGTGTTCCTGGGTTACCGCACTCCGGAAGAGGAAGTAAGCGGAATGGCGAGTTGCCTAGAATGGAAGAGTAGAGCCACACGGTTTTTCTGACCGTGCATAGCCTATGTGTATTCGTGCATAGCCTACGTGTATTCGTGCATAGCCTATGTGTATTCGTGCATAGCCTACGTGTATTCGTGCATAGCCTACATGTATTCGTGCATAGCCTACATGTATTCGTGCATAGCCTATGTGTATTCGTGCTTTGTGTATATGTGTATTAGGTCAGGTTAAAAGTTATTATTTCATGGATTCAATTCATTATTTCACTGTATGTCTTCAAGCAAGTTTAAATAAATATTTAAAACGCAATGGAAGAATCACTCTTGGACCAAACAGACAAGTGGAACACGCATCAACAATAAGGCTCTTCTCTTTTATTTACAGTGGCTTGCGAAAGTATTCATACCCCTTGAACTTTTCCACATTTTGTCACGTTACGTCCACAAACATAAATATATTTTATTGGAATTTTATGTGAAAGACCAACACAAAGTGGCACACAATTGTGAAGTACAAAGAAATATATAGATGATTTTCAATTTTTTTTCCAAATAAAAAACTGAAAAGTGCGGTGTGCAAAAGTATTCAGCCCCCTTTCCTCTGAGTGCAACCAATTGCCTTCAGAAGTTGCCTGATGATTGCTGAATGATCGAATGTTGACCTAATGACTAAATAGAGTCAACCTGTGTGTAATCTAATCTCAGTACAAATACAGCTGTTCTGTGATGGCCTCAGAGGTTTGTTAAGAGAATATTGGGGAGCAAACAGCATCATGAAGTCCAAGGAACACACCAGACAGGTCAGGGATAAAGTTGTGGAGAAGTTTAAAGCAGGGTTAGGCTATAAAAAGATTTCCCAAGCTTTGAACATCTCACGGAGCACTGTTCAATCCATCATCCGGAAATGGAAAGAGTATGGCACAACTGCAAACCTACCAAGACACAGCCGTCCACCTAAACTTACAGGCTGAACAAGGAGAGCACTGATCAGAGATGCTGCCAAGAGGCCCATGGTGACTCTGGACGAACTGCAGAGATCCACAGCTCAGGTGGGGGAATCTGTCCACAGGACAACTATTGGTCATGCACTGCACAAATCTGGCCTTTATGGAAGAGTGGCAAGAAGAAAGCCATTGTTAAAACAAAACCATAAGAAGTCCCATTTGCAGTTTGCCAGAAGCCATGTGGGGGACACAGCAAACATGTGGAAAAAGGTGCTCTGGTCAGATGAGACCAAAATTGAACTTTTTGGCCTAAATGCAAAACGCTATGTGTGGCGGAAAACTAACACTGCACATCACTCTGAACACACCATCCCCACTGTCAAACATGGTGGTGGCAGCATCATGCTCTGGGGGTGCTTCTCTTCAGCAGGGACAGGGAAGATGGTCAGAGTTGATGGGAAGATGGATGGAGCCAAATACAGGGCAATCTTGGAAGAAAACCTGTTGGAGTCTGCAAAAGACTTGAGACTGGGGCGGAGGTTCACCTTCCAGCAGGACAACGACCCTAAACATAAAGCCAGGGCTACAATGGACTGGTTTAAAACAAAACAGATTCATGTGTTAGAATGGCCCAGTCAAAGTCCAGACCTAAATCCAATTGAGAATCTGTGGCAACATCTGAAAACTGCTGTTCACAGACGCTCTCCATCTAATCTGACTGAGCTTGAGCTGTTTTGCAAAGAAGAATGGGCAAAAATGTCAGTCTCTAGATGTGCAAAGCTGGTAGAGACATACCCCAAAAGACTTGCAGCTGTAAGTGCAGCAAAAGGCGGTTCCACAAAGTATTGACTCAGGGGGGCTGAATACTTTTGCACGCCGCACTTTTCAGTTTTTTATTTGTAAAAAAAATTCAAAATCATGTATCATTTTCTTTGTACTTCACAATTGTGTGCCACTTTGTGTTGGTCTTGCACATAAAATTCCAATAAAATATATTTAAGTTTGTGGTCGAAACGTGAGCAAATGTGGAAAAGATCAAGGGGTATGAATACTTGTGCAAGCCACGGTAGTTTATCAGGATAGCTATAGCAGCCCTAACACCAAACCAGCATGTATTTATTTCACATCTATAATCCTCTTAATGTACTTTTAATGCAGCTATCAGTAAAACAACTCCCTCGTGTTCTATATAGCGTTCACTCAGATATCTTGGAATAGGCGGAACAATCTTGGTAACCATTAGTAAAGCCTTGCTCGAGCAAATATGGCTATCTCACTATACAATATCCCTGTTGACTTTTGGGTCTGTTGTCCAATACGTTGGATGACACCAAAAGTAAAACTTGAGGTCACCACAGCACACCCGGTTTTCAGTCATGCCCCCCGCCCGACCTTCCATCAGGCTGACCAGCATCATGCCAGTGTGTTCAGCAGCTTAATGTGTTTTTATTTGGCCTGAGGAATCCTTTTTATTTAATTTACAAACAAAGGGCTTTGGAATTCCAGGTCATGGATCAGCTGTTTATGTGCCGTTGACTAGCGTGGGCTGCTTCTCATAGCATAAATGCTCATTTATATGTATTTGCATTTTCATTGAAAACTGAACCAAACAGCGTTTGAGAGGGTAATCCTGACAGATCATGAAAAGCAATGTATGATTCGTTTGTACAAATCATAAATTGCAGGTGCTGCTTGAAATGACATTCAAGCAGCACCTGCAAAGCACCGTGAAGACGGGCTTTTCCAGCCACATGGTCAGTCACGTCAAAGCATTGAGGAATAAAAAAAGCAGTGGAGACGTCTGAATCTTGTCTGTCAGAAGGAAGCTTCTGTACACCGTGTGCAGTTTGTAGACAATTGCTGTTATTTGGGATACTAAGTAAAATGTTTGATTTTAGGACTGCGGAGAGGGCCAAATCTAAGGGGCTGACCTTTCGGACAATGTGGAGCAGGAGAGACCCAGACCCAGGTACCGACACTGCTTACATCTCTGGCCGTCGGCATGGAAACACCGTTCACATTGCTAGGTGGTGATATGTTTTGGAATCGAGTCGACTTTATTTATGGAGCCCAAAATCGCAAGGGAGGCCACAAGGTAGGGCTTTACAATCAGTACATTATACAACAGTGTACGACGCACGACGCTATCCTCGGACCGTAAACCCAAATGAGGAAAAGCTCCACAAGCAAAACCTCATCAGGAAAAACAAAATATGGGAGAAACCTCAGGAAGAGCGACAGAGGAGGAGGGATCCCTCTTCCAGGACGGGCAGACAAGACATCCTCATCCTTATTTTATCCAAACTGGCCTAACAACAATATGATTCCAGTAAACCAGTTAATCAATGATAACGTACATCTAGCGAGCCATTCTGAATTCCTTGATACTGTTGGCATTCCTCTTACTCCAAAGGAGTTTGCCACGGCTATCGATGCTATTCCTACTTTCCTTTCATTATAATTATGTTATCCTCTTTCAGTGTTGCATTCTTTAAATTGTGTAAACACAACATCCACTGCACGTTTTCCGTCTTGGGAGAGTGATCCCTCTTCTGTTGCTCTCCCTGAAGTTTCTTCCTGTTGTTCCCCCTGTTTTAGGGAGCTTTTCCTTATCCCATGCCAGGGTCTAAGGACAGGATGTCGTGTTGCTGTAAAGCCCACTGAGGCAAATTTGTAATTTGGGATATTGGGCTGTACGAATAAAACGGACTTGACTTGACTTGACAAGCAAGAGGTGTCAAATGCCCAAAATACACAGAATTAACAGATAACAGAATCAGGCGGCACGGTGGCGCAGTGGTCACCTCCCAGCAAGAAGGTCCTGGGTTCGAGCCCCGGGGTAGTCCAGCCTTGAGGGTCGTCCGGGGTCGTCCGTCCTCTGTGTGGAGTTTGCATGTTCTCCCCGTGTCTGCGTGGGTTTCCTCCCACAGTCCAAAGGCGTGTAGGTCAGGTGACTCGGCCGTGCTAAACTGTCCCTAGAATCGGAATCGTGGTTATTGGCCATGTAGGTTTGCACTACATGGGATTTGACTCGGGTTTCGCGGCTGTCTGTGTGTACTTAACATAGAGTAACGACACTGCAACACAACAAACATGACA
>NC_079214.1:63490406-63630406 GCF_029633865.1 Lampris incognitus
CCAGCGTAGCCCCCATTCTCAATACACTCACTACCCACGTTTGGCACTCGCTGCGGTATAGGAAGGCCGTTACTTGTTGTGTTTATGAGTGTTTATCTGTGACGGGTGAGGTCTTCTGGGATTTGCTCATATGCAACTGCGGTGTTGGATCCATCCCCCAGTGCAGCTGTTGCCAGCTGGTGTGTAACGCCGGTCGGCTCTCACAAGCTTCTCAGAGAAACTGAGTCACTCAGGAAGTTTAGAGATCCTCGGCGTTGTGCTGCTGCCAACGAACAGAAGAGGGTTTCGTGCCCGCTCATGTTGCGTCTTCACTTCACGGCGTGGCCGAGCTTCCTGCCCCGTTGAAACGTGATCGTCACAGTGACTTAAGAGAATTTACTGGCGTGTTCTTGTTTTTGAAAATGCTCTAACTGCCCTATCCCTCTGTAATACCCCTTCCCCTGACGCATCTGGTGCCCCCCCCGCCGGTGGAAGCAGTAACCCTGGTATCCGGAAGCTACCAGTAGAGCTGGGCCAGCTCTCCAACTTGTGGCAGCTGGACGTGGAAGATCTGAACATCTCTAACGTCCCACAGGAAGTCAGGAAAGAAGGTACTGTCCGTCCTCCAACATCTTCCGGGTCGGGGGTGCTGGCGGTAGGGAACTCTGGCCTTTGGGCAGCCTCAAGAGGGGCTGCCAGCAGCTGCCAGCCAATTAGCACGTCGGCGCTCCAGCGCTATTTGCTTGTATTTAAATGAGGTAGTATGCATGCATCTCACGCCACACTGGTCCCTTTGTATGCAAATGAGCCTCAATGCAAAAAAAAAAAAAGTCCAATTCACAAAAAAAACCAGCGCTAATAGCGACACACAGTTAAGAGGGACAACTTTTATTCTGAGCAGTTCAGGAGTTTTAAATTGCTCACCTGCCCCCATGGAACCTTATACCCTAACCGAGCCTCTCCGGGTCAAAACGCATCGCTTTAGCCAGGACTCAAAAGGGATTCTTCTTCTCTCCCCAGTTGTGTTTGGCCAATTACCCCGCTCTTCCGAGCCATCCCGGTCGCTGCTCCGCCCCCTCTGCCGATCCGGGGAGGGCTGCAGACTACCACATGCCTCCTCCCATACATGTGGAGTCGCCAGCCGCTTCTTTTCACCTGACAGTGAGGAGTTTCACCAGGGGACATAGCACGTGGGAGGATCACGCCATTCCCCCTAGTGCCCCGAACAGGCGCCCTGATTGACCAGAGGAGGCGCTAGTGCAGCGACCAGGACACATACCCACATCCGGCTTCCCACCCGCAGACACGGCCAAGTGTGTCTGTAGGGACGCCCGACCAAGCCAGAGGCAACACGGGGATTCGAACCGGCGATCCCCATGTTGGTAGGCAACGAAATAGACCGCTACGCCACCCAGACACCCAGAGGGACAGTTATAAGCGTCTTCAGAGAGTTGGTGGTGACTGACGCCCAGACTTTCCAGTCGTCATGGCAGCAGTAATTGTAGCCAGGCGAAGGCGTCGTCCTGCCAGGCGTGCCCATGAGCAGATACTTCACAAGAGAATATCACTTTTTGACTTAACCGGGGCCCGAAATGAGTCACAGGTACAGGTCGCCAGGTGTAACAGTTCTTGCTACACTCGATGACATCACGGATGACATTGAACCTGCCTGCTGTGTTCTCGGCACAAAGCCACCATTGACGCTTTGCCACACGGGTAACGGCAATCAGACGCAAAACAAGGGCGACTTATTCTCAGCTGCCAGTATTTACGGGTGTGTTTGTAATGTCATTAGCACGATATCTCTTGTGAATCGGGCCTTGAGACGGGGCAGATTGCGGTTGCAAGCGATGGGCAATTCGTGCTGCCGCCAGCGGCCGCAAGCCATTCTCTGTGAATGGGCCCGTCAATACAGAGCGAGTCTGAGAGACACGAGAGACATCCGCAGATAGAAACCGACGGGAGGGGAGGGGGAGTTAACAGACAAATAGGATAGATATACCTCCAATTAAATTAAGTTCTCTTTCCAATCAAATATCCCCTGATATGAGTGGGAAGCATTGTTCTTGCAAATACACTGATAACCTTTTTTTCTTACTCGGACATAGTTTAACCATGTCCTGTGATGTGCTACTTCAGTACACTTCACCAACAAATATCACTGGGACCACTACAGAAGATTGCAGACGAACATTTAATATCCAGGAATTCCCATTATAGACACTACCCTGTAACAAATTGGCCACAATTTTGAATACTGACCATACACGGTCCAGCCATATACAAGGTTTTGACCTTTCTGAAGCCTGATGGCCATGTTGATAAAATGGTGTATAAAAGCTCATTTGGTTGACCACTCATAAGAGCTTCAAGAATTTTAGCCAGTACTGATAATTTAGATATTGGCCTAAAGTTATTTAAAATAGTTGAGTCACCCCCTTTAAATAAAGGGAGAGCAAAAGCACAACTCCATGTCCTCGGTATTTCTTTATTTTCCACCGTAAGGTGAAAAAAGACATGTAAGAGGCTCTGCTACAAAACCAGCTGCCAGTTTCAAAAAGTGCGGATCAGTCAAATCAGGTCCTGAGGGTTTTCTAGGATCTAAAGCTTTTAGGGCTTCATGAACTTCCTGCACAGAGAAAGGTACTAAATTAAAAGACTGACCAGTATACGCTGGAACATCACTACAGGGTTTCACAGATGCAGAACCAGCAGGGTCCAACAGAGTCCAACAGAGAGCCAGAGGATATAAATAAAACGCTTGTTTAAACAATTCCCTGTTTCCATCTTGTCATGGACGGCGCCAGAATCCTTCATGACAAAGGTTGGTACAGCCTGAGAGTTACTGCTCCCAGAAAGGGATTTTATGGTTTTCCAAAATCTCCTAGGAACATTTAGAGTTTTACTGATGACAGACAAATAATATTCTGATTTGGCTTTTGATAAACGTGGCCGGCAGCCATGTCAACATGGACCCTGGCTCTGCCACATGACAGAAGCTAAGCAGGTATGGGCTTGGCTAGCACTTGGATGGGAGACCTCCCGGGAAAGCTGAGTTGCTGCTGGAAGTGGTGTTGGTGGGCCGGCACGGGGCAGTCTTCCCTCTGGCCCTAATAAAAACAACAAATATCAAATCCTAATGGTGCAGTGACGGGGACACAATGCTGTAGGAGATGCCGTCCTTCGCATGAGACATTAAACCGAGATCCTGACTCACTGTGGTCATTAAAGATCCCGTGGCACTTATCACAAAGAGTAGGTGGTAAAATTCCCAACCTGGCCCTCTCCATCTGGCCACCTAATCATCCCCCCCTGTAATTGGCTCAATGATTCCTCCCTGTCCACCTCAAGCTGGTGTATGGTGAGCGTTCTGGTGCAAAATGGCTGCCGTGCATCACCCAGGTGGTGCTGCACATTGGTGGTGGTTGAAGTGAGCTACCCCCTTCAATGTGAAGCACTTTGGGTGTCTAGAAAAGCGGTATATAAATGTAATGATTATTAATATTATTATTGTTAAAAGAGTAACATTTGTTTCTTAGTTGTCTAAAAACAAGCCAGTCAGTAGCAGAAGCTGTTATCCTTGTCTTAGCCTAAGCCAAGTCACCTTTATGAGTAGTATCTGCTAGTTCAGAGGAGAACCAGGGGTTATCACACCCCTTTACTCTATCTCCTTAATGGGACGTGTGTATTTATGATTTGTGTAAAACCATCATTAAGGAATGTCCAGGCCATGTGTACTTCAGGGATCAGCTCTGTTCTACGGCCAATTAAAAGGAACAAACTCATGATAAAAGCCCTGTTCGTTGGGGCATCTGGGTAGCGTGGCGGTCTATTCTGTTGCCTACCAACACGGGGATCGCCGGTTCGAATCCCCGTGTTACCTCCGGCTTGGTGAGGTGTCCCTGCAGACACAATTGGCCGTGTCTGCGGGTGGGAAGCCGGATGTGGGTATGTGTCCTGGTCGCTGCACTAGCACCTCCTCTGGATGGTGGTGGCACCTGTTCGGGGGGGAGGGGGAATAGCGTGATCCTCCCACGTGCTACGTTCCGGCTCAGAGAGCAGGGTGATTGGCCAGGTACAATTGAGTAGGAAAAAAAATAATCCTTTATTGAATCATGGATAAACAACATGTTTTGACTCGGAGAGGCTCTGTTAGGGTATAAGGTTCAATGGGGACAGGTGTGCAATTTAAAACTCTTGAATTGATTCTGCCCCTTGTTGAGACCACATACAAAACATAACAGTGAGAACAACAAACAAAACGAGTTTAAACATATACTATAACCAGCCTCCCATGTATAAGGGCAGAAAGGCAAAAGGTAAGAGTGAATATCAACCACAAACCTATAAAGTATAAGTAAGGACGATCTAACAGTGATACTCAGAATGGATAACCCTCAAAAGTACTTGTCATAAACATGACGACCGTAACATTCAGTACTGGGAGGAAGGTATCATGATAATATACAGAGCCACTGTAAAGAATAGCGACACAGTGCTCAACATGAAACACAGTGTAGACAAATCCACATAGATGCTCGATCCCGTGACAAAAAAAATGTGTAGGAAGTGGGAGAAGTCAATTTCCTCATTGAGGCTTGGAAAGGGAGTGACTCTAGGTTATCGGTCTAAAAAGTCTCCTGTCGAAGGAGTCGTTTGAGTCCGGCGCCAACCCTTGCATATTTAGGAATTACCTCGATGTTTTACCTCAAAGCGTCTGGGTTGATGAGGCCCACAGCCTTGTAGCGCTGTGCCGTGGGGGAGCTGGGGCTGTGACTTTGAATCAGAAAGACAAGTCTTTAAATCGAGGAAATGCTCGACTTCCCAGGTCCTGTGGCCGTACTGGCCTTCCTTCGAGCTCACCTTCGAAAGGCGGTGCCCTGCAACCTGCTGAAGATGGTGGTGATCGGTCCGCCCCGGCAAGGAAAGACCAGCCTTCTGGAGGCACTGCAGGCTGGAAAAACTGCTGCGCCCGGCTATGAAAACCCCAGCATTTCCACCTCAACCTGGGAACTGGAGAAACCCAACGGCGGCAAAAACAGCGTGAGGAGGGCACACTTCACAGGAGAGGCAGATTTAACTGTACTAGGAGCAGCATGCCCACACATGGCTCCAACTCACCATAAAAAAAACCCTCTCTTTAAACACTTTACTGGTTTACTTTTAAAGACACATACACTGTTGGTGTTCCCCAGTTCTTCTCAACATGTAATTCTGAATGGAAGTATGTTGATTTGGTTATTGGAGATGTTTTGCTTACGTAGTAGCTAGCGATGGTAAAGGTTTTATTTATTAAGAGACAAGAATTTGCTATTGAAAATGGCCAAGTAATTATTTACATTTTAACTCATTTTTGACCTGATGTTGAGTGAGCTGCAACAAATCTATAATCTGTTCACACACAAGAGTGTGAGCAGATTATAGATTTGTTGCTCAATCTGTGGAGCACCTGATGCTATGGCAAGCGTGTGTTATGAGCACGGTACTAATAATGTCGAGGTTTGCGGTTCACTACCCATTTGAGCTGCCCATGCTGTAATGTGATGCAGTTGCTTCATTACAAAGGGGCGTGTGTGTGATAGGAATAGACACATACTATGGAAACTGATTGATTCATTGATTGATTCATTCATTCAGAAAGACTCTGTGATGTTCAACATATGGGACATCGGTGGCCCGGCCAGCATGTCGACAGTGAACCAGTGTTTTTTCACCGATAAGGCCCTGTATGTGGTCATCTGGAACTTGGCTCTCGGGGAGGAGGCTGTGGCAAACCTGCAGACGTGGCTTCTCAACATAGAGGTGAACCTATCACCCACCCACTGACAATCTTTCACAAAGCGATTTCCGATGAAAATGTGCTAGCATTGCCTGCAAACAGCTTGGTGATCCTTTGTTGGTATATGGTTAGCATATGGCACTAACTCTGCCAGGATGTAATTCACTCTTAAGGAGTGAATTAACCCTTAGTTTAGAAAAATAGATTTAAAAAAAAAAAGCTTCATGACCCATCACCGTGTTTTGGATTAAAGCGTCTTGGCCGTTGGAATATGTTATAATGTTTTTTAAAGTCACTCTTAATCTTCGTTATTTTTCCTGTAGGCCCGTGCTCCAAACTCTGCGGTGGTGGTTGTCGGCACGCACTTGGACCTCATTGACGCAAGGTTCCGCACAGAGAGAATAGCCACGCTGCGTGCCTACATCCTGGCACTATGCCGGTCTCCCTCTGGAGCCCGAGCCAGCGGCTACCCTGACATCACACCCAAGCATTTACAGTCAGTGCATGTTTACTGTTTCCTACTGATACGTTTTGGCAAACACTGTTACTATTACTGAAAGAATCTCACATCGATTTGAACAGAATATTGATTTATCTGCCCTTTCTAGTGGAATTGGTAACCTCCCAGGGCAAAGACAGTTTATCCACCCCAGACAAACTCATCTCTCATTACAATGATGGAATTTATAGTCTTTTAAAAGGTCTTGCGCCTTTAAAAACCCGTTCTGTTTCCTTTACCCACTCTGCCCCTTGGTTTACACCTAAATTAAACCAGCCTAAAGGCAAAGGCCATCGCCTGGAATGCCTTTATGTGAAAACTGGTATTGTTCATAAAGACATGTATGACAACCACATACTTCATTATAAGGAGGCTCTGTCCACAGCTAAATCATTTTATTATGCAAATTTAATTAGATCAGGCGAAGGGAACACTATAACTCTGTTTCCCATGGTAAACAATATTTTACGGCCACCAGACACTCTTGCAGCTCACCTGTATTCAATTGCTCTATGTGACACCTTCATGACCTTTTTTTAATGCCAAAATTGAAATCATTCACCAGCAATTGACCTCTTCGAAGAATACTACATACAGTTCACCTTATTCACCCTTCTATGGTTCCCTCTTTTCTTCACTATCTAGTTTTAGCCTCCCAACTGCCACTGGAATATCAGGTCTCATTTATAAATCCTTCCTACCCATTTATTAAAAGCCTGTCTACCTTCTCTATCCTCTTTAATAACTGATATCATACATTCCTCCCTTACTTCTGGTCTTGTTCTCTCATATCTCAAAACAGTTGCAAAACTCCAATACTCGAGAAACCTGGTGTAGACCCCAACAATTTGAATAATTTTTGCCCGATTTCAAATTTACTATTTCTTTCTAAACTACTTGAAAGAACAGTTGCAGCTCAGGTACACGCTCCCTTGACTGACAACAAACTGAACAATTTCAGTCTGGTTTTCGTTCATTTCACAGTACGGAGACAGCTTTGGTGAAAATCATCAATAATCTGTTGATGGTAGCTGACTCTGGGCTCTTAACCATACTCGTCCTTCTTGAGCTGAGTGCAGCCTTTGATACCATCTCACATAACATCCTCCTAGAGAGATTAGCTTCCATTGGGATCATTGGTACCTCTTTTGCCTGGTTTAGATTATACTATCTCTCTAGTCACACTTAAAAATTTGAGATCAGTCTTTCCGGTTACTACTGGTGTTTCTCAGGGATCTGTTTTGGCCCCCCTCCTATTTATATTTACCTTTTACCTCTTGGCAATATTTTCAGGAAATTCAGCATTCAATTTTACTGCTACGCAGATGACACATGGCTATATCTGTCCACCAAGCCTACTTCCACTCTTCTTCCACATACTTACCTTTCCGACTGTTTACTGGAAATTAAGCCCTGGTTCATATACAACTTTATCAAATATAGTAGTGATAAAACTGAGGTTCTCCTCGTAGGTACTAAATCTACTTGGGCTAAACCTGATTGTTTTTCTTTGACGATTGACAATTCCATAGTTCCCCCTTCCCCTCAGGTTAAGAGTCTGGGTGTCATCTTGGTAAGCACATTGCCTTTTGAAGCTCACATCAACAATGTTACTTGGTCTGCATACCTCCACCTACGCAATATTAATTGCCTTCACCCGTCACTTACACCTAACAGCACCGCCATTCTCATTCACACCCTGATTACATCCTGTATTGACTACTATAATCTATCCTCTTTGGTCTTCCCATCAAGTGTCTTCATAAGCTTCAATTGGTCCAGAATTCAGCTGCCCGTATCATTACCAGAACTCCTTCCATAGATCATATCACTCCTGTTCTTCAGCAACTCCATTGGCTCCCTGTTAAATACCGTATTGACTTCAAGATCCTGCTCCTCACCTTTAAGGCCCTTCAGAGCCTAGCACATTTGTATCTTTCTGAACTTCTTCATATCCACACGCCCTCCCGCACTCTCAGATCCTCTTCTGCTCTCCAACCCACTACACCATCGACCCGCTTGACTACCATGGGCTCTAGAGCCTTCAGCCATTCTGCCCCCTGCCTATGGAACTCTCTCCCACAAGACATTCACAACATTGGCTCTCTTTCCACTTTCAAATCCCTGCTCAAAACGCACCTTTTCAAAATGGCATATTTGGTCTGATACTGACTTTAGTGATTACACCCACATTGAGTTTTGCACTGGTGATGATTTCATACCTATATCTATTGTTGTTGTATATTATGGCTTTGTCATTTTATGATGTTTTGATACATTGCTGTTTCTTTTTAATGGTGTTTTGTAAGGTTGAGTGCTTTGAAAGGCGCCCATAAATTAATATGCGTTATTATTATTATTATTATTATTATCATTATTATTATTATTATTATTATTATTACTAGCATGCCTATACACACACAGAAGTGTGTGTAGCCATATCAAATGTGTTCTAATCTTATTGTGTGTGTGTTTGTGTGTGTGTGTGTGTGTGTGTGTGTGTGTGTGTGTGTGTGTGTGTGTGTGTGTGTGTGTGTGTGTGTGTGTGTGAGTGTGTGTGTTTTCAGTGAGGTGTCATGTAAGACTCTAGAGGGCTTGGATGGGCTGAAGAAACTGATCTACCAGGTGGCCTGTTCCATGAAAGACAGCAGCAGCAGCTCTGCCTGTGGCAACAAACTAGTTGGCAGGCTGGTAGGTGACTGGGATTTGGCAGTTGCTTCATAGAGTTCATAGAGTTGTTAGCTTCATGTTACACCAAAGACAAAAAGATATATTTTTTAAAAAAATCCTCTCTGCATGCTCTTTTTTAAAATCAATATATTTTATAGATTTTTCAATAATAACAACAAAAACAATGTGCATTGCAACAATACCGTCTGGGAACAAAAGCAAAAAGGAAATGTAATACACATAGTGCATCTGCTGAGCTTAGTATACAGCATATGAAATATCAAACCATTTCTAAAAGATACATACCAATAGCAAATATGTATAAAAAAATACTAAAACAACAATAAAAGAAAACCACAACACAGAACAAAAGTTTCTCTTTTCCTATACAATTTCTCCTACATTCCCAAAATACATCACCTTGAAAAAAAAAACAATCACTTTGCAGGCACCCCCCCTCCCCCATTCATCTTCTGGTTCATCTAGAATATTTCCCAGGTCTTTATGTTCAATAAAATGTATAAACGGGCCCCATATCTTTTTACTTATGTCCTGTTTATCTTTTAGTATATACAGGTGATTTTCTCCAAGCGTAGGGTTAAAGACATTTCCCTAAGCCATTGACTTATTCGTGGCCTATTAACGCTCTTCCATGAAACAGCTATTAATCACTTTGCTTGTAACAAACATAAATTTAAGAAGATTTCCTCACTTTCCTGTATATCATGCCCATTTGGATACAGACCAAGGATGAATAATTTTGGCTCCGGGGTCAGTTATATTGCTAAGATCTCTTCTGTCATGAGTCTCACCTCTTCCCAAAACATTTGTATCTTTTCACATTGCCACATACAATGCCAGAGTCCCTTTTGCCTGCTCACACTTGGCACAATCATCTGGAAAATTACTATTGAATTTGTTTAATTTAACTGGAATAATATAGTATGTCCTTATTAACCAGTTATACTGCAGAAGTTTCAGGCGAGTGTTGGCCGTTTTTTGGGGGGGGGGGGTTACCTCCTATGCGTGCATCCCTCCACTCCTCAATCGAAATATCCTCTTGTAAGTCCTCTCTCCATGCCATAAGCCTCTTTTTGGAGGACTCAGGCAAACTACATAGACGCACGTCATATTTCCCAAGACTGTCTCTTGACAACATTATCTCCAGAGGGGAGAGAGGTGATTGGATCAATGTGTGGTTTTGAGTTTTTGTAATGAAACTTCTGAGTTGTAAGTATTTAAAGAAATGCTTACGTGGGATATCATATTTATTAGACAATTTTTCAAGTGACATGAAACTTTTATCCTCTGGATTAAATAGGTCTTCAACCTTTAATATTCTTTTATCAGCCCAGATTTTGAAACCAGCATCAGACTTGCCAGGAATAAAGCTATCATAACCTCATATTGGCCTGAATCAAGATAAAGGCTGTGTTTCACCCAAATATCTTTGCACCTCGTTCCAGACATTTATCATGTTCCGTACAATGGGGTTAGGGGTTTGTTTTCTTATTTTTTTCAAATTTGCAGAGTACATACACATAGGGAGAGGTACCCTAAGCGAATGAGTTTCGTCAATAGATTTATCCAGATTTTTGATGAACAGGATCAAGTCATCCGCGTAAAGCGCGATGCGATGTTCCACCTCCCCTATGGTTATACCTGAAATGCTGGGATGCGCTCTCACCGCTATTGCGAAGGGCTCAATAGCAAGAATAAATAGTAGGGGGGACAGCAGACAACCTTGACGATACCCTCTGCGAATATTAATTATGTTAGATACCAAGTTGTTGGTCAACACTTCAGCAGTTGAATTATCATAAAACAGTTCCACCCATTTATAGAAGTTTTCTCCGCATCTGAAACGTCTAAGAACTTCAAAAAGATACGGCCATTCAACCCTGTCGAAGGCCTTTTCAGCGTCCAGAAGAGTAGAGCTGTATCTGGCGCCCCCTTTTGGCTATGTAAAATGTTTCGCACACTTCTAACATTGTGGAACCCCTGCCGACCTTGTATAAATCCATTCTGATCATTTGTGACTATCCCTGGTATTTTATCCTGAAGTCTGTTAGCTAAAATTTTACATAATATTTTTACATCTGAATTTAATAAGCTTATTGGTCTCATGTTCTCACATTTGTCACTGGGCTTCCCTGGTTTTGGAAGCAATGTTATTAAAGCGCCTCTTAATGATGGTGGGAGAGAGCCATTTTGGAATGATTCATAAAAAATCTCTAGTAAAGGGAGTTGTAGTTTTGCTTTAAATATCTTGTATATGTCTATTGGTAGGCCATCTGGCCCTGCAGCTTTCCCAAGTTTCATACAATCTATTGCACCAGATATCTCTTCCAATGTCAACTCCGTCCCAAGCCCCTCACTCTGTCCCTCCAGAATAACAGGAAGTATTTTATAGAATCCAGATTTAATGAGTTGTCAGAGCTATACAGTTTTTCATAAAAAAGTTTGAAAGCATTATTTATTTCTAGAGGTTCTACTGTAAATGTTCCATCTTCCTTCTGTGTTGTTGTAATGGCTCTCTCAGTTTGCAACTGTTTAATCCTCCAGGCTAACAATTTCCCAGGTTTTTCCCCCTGATCAAAAAATGTCTGTTTGAGCCTCAGAAGGCTCGCTGCCGCCTTAGAAGCAGACATCTCGTTGTACTGAGACCTCAATAGTAACAATTCCTGGTGAATGTTTGGAGAGCCATCTTGAAACATTTTCCTCTCCAGGGCTTTTATTTTGGAATCCAATAGATGCATTTTTTGATTGACTCTTTTCGATTTGGAACTCGTGTAATTAATAATTTGACCCCTAATGTAAGCTTTAAATGCCTCCCACCGGATGCTAGCTGATGTCTCAGATGTATTTATCTCAAAAAAGAGGCTTATTTGTTGCTCCAAGAACTCTAGGAATTTTGGGTCTTGCAACCACCTAGGGTGGAATTGCCATCTCGGTGGACCCCCTGTTAACCCTGCATCCACGTATAACAATGAGTTTGGCGCATGGTCTGAACTTACAATACTGTCATAAATACAGTCCTGTACTTTAGGAATTAAATCTGCAGAAATTAAAAAATAGTCTATGCGAGAGTAACATTGATAAGTAGCAGAGTAGCATGGGTATTCAACAGCATCCAGTTTCAATTTCCTCCAAATATCCCGTAAATTCAGCTCTTTCATAAATTGATGTATAGTCTTCCTATACTCCTTGCATGTGTCAGATCCAGACCCGATGACCGGTCTTTAGTCGGATTTAATGTACAATTTAAGTCCCCAGTGATTATGTTATTAGCAGACAATGTTGAAAGGGTTAAAAACAAGTTATTAAAGAATTTGGGGTTGTCATCATTGGGGGCATATAGATTGACTAAATTCAGACTTTCTCTGTAGTTCTGGAATAGCATTATGACTGGTCTTGGTGGCGCATTCGTGTCCTTTCTCACTCCGATTCGGTGTGCTCTTTCCAGGGTCAGCTTAGTGTTCTCCATGCCCAGCGCTTCTGGTATCAATTTTTTCGAGAAATGCGCATGCTTCCGTCCCTTCTACCTTCTCTGGCAAGCCGATTAGTCCCAGGTTTGATCTTGATCTAGACTCGAGGTCATCCACTTTACCAGCCAAATCCTTATTTTTAGCCCCCAGTGATTTAACATCATCTTCCGGGGTAGATATACGCACTTCAGCCTGGGTCATACATTCTATACAACCACTTATTTCTTTACACATGCCCTCAATGGCAGCTGTTAAGCCATCAAATCTTGCAGATATTTCAGCTTTCATAGTCTTGATAGCTGATAGGATTGTTTCAGGTTTAGCACTTGTCTCGTCCTCTTGTGAAGTAGGCCAACGAGTTTCAGCGTTGTCTTCATGCTCTGCTGTTTGGCCTGATGCTTCCATATTTTTTTTCCACTTGTAAAACCAACTGGTGTCCAGACTTTGACTTTTTTTTGTAGGCATCGATGTATCAGCACTTTATCTGACTAGCGATTTGTTGTTTATATGCAGGAATGTGAGTGTTAATCAGGATTTTAAAGGTTTTTCAGTGGAGCTGAGAGGAGCACGTCTGCCTAGCACGCCACCATAACCTGAAGTCCTCTGCATGCTCTTTGGTTATTCCTTTCCAAACCAGATTCCCAGGAGCTACTTAAGCCTGCAAGAAGCAATGAGAGCAGAACAAGAGAGACGGAAAGCTGAGGATGAGGTCCAATATTTGACTGACGCACAGCTTGACTGGATCTTCGAACAGAACCCGAAAAGTGACATCAGAGACTATGAGGACTTGCAGATCGGTATAACACCTCAGACAGCTGAATTAACTCCTTGGTGTATTATGTGGTGTAACTGCTTCATTCAAGGACAGTACAAACACAGCTAACACTGTTTGAGGATGCCTACCTCTTTCCTGAGATGCACTAACTTTATTTTTTCAAATGTTCACATTCTCGTTTGTGTTATATGCATGTGCAGCTATTAAATTCCTTATTGAGACGGGCACCCTGCTACACTTCCCGGACACTAGCCATGGCTTGTGTATGCTGTATTTCCTGTGCCCTGTCTGGCTGTCTGAGTGCCTGGAGAGGATCATCCATCTCAAGTCCTCCCACTGCGTAGCTAAAAATGGAGTAATCCTCACTGAAGACCTTAGGGTAATCAAATGATTCATAAAAAGGGCAATAAACCTAAATGATTCTCGAAACTAGCTCAGTAAGTGCTGTGAACCTTCACAGGGATGTTGACTTGCTGTGGGGATTTCTCTTTTACAGCTGCTGCTGGTAGGAACAGGTTTCACCCAGCAGACAGAGGAACAGTATTTCCAGTTCCTAGCCAAGTTTGAGATTGCTCTGCCTCTGTCCAACAACAGGTACAGCACAGAGACCAAGTTTTCATCTAATGACTTGAACAATAACTTCATTCATTTTCCAATATTGAGAACTTTTAGTGAACTATGTCCATCAGTGCTCGGTGCCATCGCTCCTCTTACTATTGGGTCTGTATGAACTGTCAATTCATCCCCATGGGAAAATGATAGCATCTACCTTTAGAAAAGAGAATACAGAAAGGCTGAGCGTAGATAGAAAATTATTAATTGAAAAAAAATTGAAAAGAAAGTGATTAACTGAGGCTAATTGTAGGTCCCACATAACCCATTTTTGCCTCTTTGCGCTGGTTGCCAGTAAAATTCAGAATCAATTTTAATTATTTTCATCACTTCTAAGGCTATGCAAGGCCTGGCTCTGGCCTACTTAACTGAGCTGCTGAGTTCTTACAGCACTGCAAGACCACTTAGGTCCTCATTTCAAGGTTTTCTTAACATTCCTCAGTCAAGATTTAAAACCTGAGTGGAACATGCCTTTGCTGTTTTTTAGCCCTCACACTATGCAAATGCCTCATATATCAGATCATCTGAGTTGTTGAACGCTTTGAGCAGCTTCTAGAATCTAAAAACTCACCTTTTATAGGATGGCCTTTTTATAAAAGGGGGTGCTTTACTGGTATTTGAAGTATTTAGTGCTTGTTTCTTTGCTTAATTCTTGATTTATGCTGTTTTTATTAATTCTCACATTTATGAAGAACTCCATCCATTTTAAACTTGTTTTTTGAAGCTATGTTTAAAAGTAAACCATATTATTTTTTTAAAAATCTTACTGTGGCTATGCTGAGCCATGGAGTCACACTGATGAACATTCTAAGGCATCAGGGCATCGCATTATTGCTTGTATGCTTTTAAGTGCTGTATGGCTTTTTTTTTTCTTTTTTTTTAACAGTCACTGTTCTTGCCACTGTCACTATTGCCTTATTACCACAATGGCTCTTTTTCAAAAATGTTGTTTCCTGCTCTGGTCCTCTAGCTATCTGCTCCCCCACCTCCTGCCCCCAAAGCCAGCCATGGACATCCACTGTTTCCACCAGACGACCAGCAACACCCTGCAACGCCTGTATAAGATGAGCTTTGTTTCTGCTGGCTTCTGGGAACGCTTCATTGCCAGGATGCTCATCAGCCTCACAGAAATGGACCTCCAGGTAATGCAATCTATTTTTTTGGAATCTGAAGATGTGTTTGTTTTTACTCATTTTATTTGTGTACTTGTATTAACGTTACCATCAAATTCTGGTTCTCTGCTGTAGTCGTTTGAACCAAGAATAAATGGCAGGAGCCAGTGCAACAGGAGCTCGGTGATTTACAGTTTTGCTGGGGCCCAGCAGAGGAACCGCTGCAGTACTTTCAGAGTCCGAAGGAACCAGACAATCTACTGGAAGGAGGGGTTGCTGGTCACCTTCGAAGGAGGGTATCTCAGGTCAGTATAGTGGCACAAACGATAGAGGGCAAGGCGGGGAAAGTGGGATGTGATTAATCCTCATGTAATCTACTGAAGGATCGGAAATATCCACATTACTAATGATAATTTCTCAACATTTTCTTGTGCGTAAATATGAAAGAACCAATAGTCATTCCCAAAATATTGTCATGTTATCTATACTGACACAATGAGTCAAAAATATTGTGATATTTGATTTTGTCAGTATCATTCTGGAGGGAGGGGGTGATGTGGTCACAGGAGCGAGAGTGAGGAGGCAGGTGAACAGCAGAGTTCTGGATGTACTGGAGTTTGTTAAGGACTTTGGATGATGAGCCATAGAGAATGGTGTTGCAGTAGTCAATTCTGGATGTGAGGAAGGCATGGATCAACGTTTCGGCAGCAGAGAAGGAGAGTGATGGGTGGAGAGGAGCTATGTTTTTTAGGTGGAAAAAGGCAGTTCTGAAGATTTGATTGATGTGGTGTTCAAAGAAGAGGTTGCGGTCGAAAATGATTGCGATGTTGTGGATGTGTGGGGAGGGCGATAAAGTGGAGTTATCGATGGTGAGGCAGAAGTTGTGAGTGGTTTTGATAAGGGATTTGGAACTGATGATGATCATGTCAGGTTTATCACAATTTAGTTTGAGGAAGTTGGCTTGCACCCATGATTTAATTTCAATGAGGCAGTTGGTCAGACTGGAGTAAGTTGTAGTGGTGATAGATTTAGTGGAGATGTAGAGCTGGATGTCATCATGGTAGCAGTGGAAGTGGAGACCATTGTGACATATGATGTCACAATGGGGGCGCACATAAAAGTGGAACAGGAGAGGACCAAGCACCGAACTCTGGGGGATGCCTTGGGACAGAGGAGCAGTGAAGGATGAGAATGCTGAGGTGACCAGTGTCTCAGAAGAGGAGAAGGTCATCGGTGACTTTAAGGAGTGCCGTTTCTGTGCTGTCCTGTGAGCGGAAACCAGATTGAAATTGTTCGAACAGGTCGTTGGAGATGAGGTGAGCTTTGAGTTGGGAGAGGACAAAACATTCCAGTATTTTTGACAGAAAGAGGAGATTGGGGATGGGCTTGAAGTTGCTCATGATATCAGGGTTGGGTTCAGGTTTTTTGAGGACAGCAGCCAGTTTAAGTGTATGGGGAACTGAACCAGAGGTGAAGGAGGAGTTAATGATTTCTGTGATGAATGAGGAGATTTTTTATTTTTTTTACTACATTTATTAATCCCCGTGGGGCAATTCGTTCTCTGCATTTAACCCAACCTAGCTGTGTAGCTAGTAGGAGCAGTGTGCAGCCGCCGTGCAGCACCCGGGGACCAACTCCAGTTCGTCTTGCCATGCCTCGGTCAGGGGCACAGACAGGTTTATTAACCCTAACATGCATGTCTTTTTGATGGCGGGGGAAACCGGAGCACCCAGAGAAAACCCACAGCAGACATGGGGAGAATATGCACACGCCACACAGCGGCCGACCTTGGATGACTCCCAAGGTTGGTTCGAACCCAGGACCTTCTTGCTGTGAGGCGACAGTGCTAACCACTGGGCCACCATGCCAAGATAGCTGGGAGACAGCCCTCAACAAGATTGGGTGGAATGGGATCCAGAACACAAGTGGAGCTTCTCATTCCTACCGCAAGGTTGGACAGCTCCATTGGGGACACAGGGAAGAACATTGACAGGGGGTGAGTGATAAGGGGGGGGGGGTGTCAGGTTTCTGTAGATGGTGTCAATTTCAGTTTGGAAGAATGAAAGCTGTTAGCTGTGAATGAATTGGAGGTATTGCCATTGGGTGGGTAGAGCCAGAGTGGATGAGGTTTGAGTAGTTGGTGGACCAGGCTGTGATGAAAGCATCTTTGTATTGTTGAAGATAGTCTGTGTGGGCTTGGAGATGCACTGTTAAACCAGTTTTCTTGGAAAGACTTTCAAGCTGGTGTTGACGGGATTTCATCTGATGGAGTTCAGGAGTATACCAGGGAGCTGAGTGTGTGACTGAGACTGTTTTGGTATTAATGGGGGCCATCTGATCAAGACAGGAGGAGAGTGAGTCATTGAAATAATTGACAAGACCGGCGTGTTGTGTGAAGTTGAAGCATTTCAGCAGTTCCAGGAATTCTATGGCAGATTTACAGTCAGTGTCATCAATGTGGATGTTGAAATCACCCAGGAGGAGAACGGAAGGTGAGATGACACATAGCTGGGTCATAAAATCAGAGGAGTCAAAGAGGAAGGAGGGGTTTGGCTTGGGTGGGGGGCAGGCGTGGATCTACGGGGTGGCAGGGGGTGGCAGCTGCCACCTCTGGGACACAGTCTTGCCACCCCTGTTGCCACCCCATTTATAAATCAGATAATATGTTTTTAAAGTATATTTTATGTACATGCATGGTGAAGGTCAATGAGACCCGCACCAAACTCATCTCAAACAGTAGAGAACAAAATACATCCGATGAAATCCGAGTTTTGAATAAAAATACATTTAGAATAATGTCCATTGCCCCCCTCCTTGAACCTCATGCCACCCCTTTGCCACCCCAGGAAAAAATCTCTAGATCCGCCACTGGTGGGGGGGATAGATAATGGCAGTGACCAAAGGAGTGGGACCAGAGAGTTTGAAGCCAAGGTGTTTGAAAGAATGAGGGGCAGTACTGGAAATGGTGGTTGTTTTAATGTCCTTCCTGTAAACAGCAGCATCACCTCCCTGACCCTAAAGATGAGGTTTATCAACGTATGTGAATCCTGTGGGTGTGGTCTAGTTTAGTGAGAAATAGTCCAGGGGTTAATGCCAGGTTTCAGTGAGGCAGAGGAAATCAAGGCTACTGTCGTTTATACATTTATTCAGAATGAGGCTTTTGTTATGGAGTGAACGAGTGTTGAACAAACCAGTTTCAGAGGACATTGCTTTGTAATAGGTTCTGAGGAAGGGGACAGAGATTGGACTGACTCACGTGTCATTTGTCTTGGCGACGGTGAGGGTAAAGATGTCCATTGGTAATACGGTCAGGAATGGGAAGAGGTCGAAGATCAGTGCGATCATACCACAAGGGTGGTGTGAGCGAAGGATGTGCCAGTCATTGTTGTGGGCAAAGGGGAAGATGAGGGTTCAGGAAGGCACATGTGTCATGCGAATAGTCAGTCACGTGTGGAGGACAGAACAGCGTGCTGCAAATTAGCAGCAAGCATGCAACAACCTAGCATGTTCAGGTGAAGACCGTCTCTTCTATAAAGGGAATGCTCTCAGAACAAGTCAAAGTTGTGAGTAAAACCAGTGTTGCGCGCTATACTCATGAGCTGGAGCCAAGGATGAAGGCTGAGAATTCTGCTAAAACACCCCCACACCATGACCCAGTGTGGGAATTGGGCCAGAAATGAAAGCAGTTTTTCCACAACTGTTGAGGAGATTAAAAAGACGGATAAAATCCCCTTTTCTCAGCTTGGAATGCTGATTGGAAGGGTCATTGGAGCCGACGTGGACTATTACTCTCACAACTGCTGGAAATGAATCAAGGAGTCCTGGGAGTTTCTCCAGGATGTCAGGAGCAGCGGCTTCAGGAAAGCAATGCGTAACCGCATTTATGAAGTTGATGTTCATTGCGGACTATGGAGTCCGCAATGATCAAGGTAGTGGGGGGGGGGTGACTGATTGACAGCACTGTCAGGAACAGTCTTGGGAGGGGATGAATGTTGTTGGCCTGAGAAAATGGCATTGGGACTGGGAGTGACCAACCTGCCCGAACGCTGGGGAGGATGGTACAGGGGGACCCGTGCAGGAGGACCCGTGGTGGCAGCGGGTGCTGGGTCAGCCACTGCAGCAGCCGGGGCAGCCATTGCAGCAGGAGTAGTCCCAGCTGGAGGAGGGACCAGTTTCATGAGGGAAGGGGCAACATCAGCCCCGGGAACAGCATCAGCCATGGGGGCATCAACAGGGTGAACCATGGCATCATCCGGTAGCATGTTAAAATGACGTGAGAGGTTTATGGGCGCAGGCGAGGCGGTTCGGGGTCTTTTTGTCTTGCCACATCTGATTACCACCTCCAACCAGGTAGCCTTGTGAGCTGGGAGTGGGGCAGGAGGTGTTACACCAAAATCTGTGACCCATCAGATTATGTGACCCTGCGCTTAAAACGCTGTAGTTCTGCAACCCCCAGATGCTAATCCTAATCTTATTCACACAAAACACACATCTAATATCAGCTGTCTCCAACCAAATACCAAAACTTAACCATCTTGAACTTTATGCCTAAACTTAACCTTACGTATCTAAACTGGCGTTTCCTGGCCAGTTTAGATAACTGTTTTAGTGGAAGGGTCACATGCATGGGTCACAGATTTTGGTGAAACACCTGCAATGAGATGATTGGCCCGAGAGGATGGTATTGGAGATGGCTGAGTTCATAATTGAGATTGTTTTGGACTGTGAGGCTGGGTGTCAATAAAACCGGATAAAAGAGAGTCCTTTTTTCACGGTCCATCTGAGAGCTGTCAGATATGATCCTTGAGGTTAATAGTGGCACTTGTTGCTTTTAGGCAGTCCTCACAAGGCATAGTAATATCAATCCAGTTGATACACGTTCACAGAAAATAAAGTTAGCCCCATCAGCTGAGGGTTGAGTCCATATGGCACTCACCAGGAGTGAACGTGCAGCAATCAATGATCGGGTAAAAATCCATAAAATAGGCAAATCATAAAATCAATTGAAATAATACAAAGGTCTCAAGGAGTTAAAAGGTTCAAAAAAAGGTTCAAACTTAAAAAGCATGCAGAGCCACAAACTAACTAACCGCAGCTGGCAACCAGAACTGGAAATCTTTGAACTGACTTTTTGTCGCCTTCTGTAAAAGTGTCCACTAAATCTGTCTCCTGCTGACCAAAGCCTATGAGTGATGGTACAAAACAGCACTTGTACAATGTTAAGCTTTTTTCTCCCCAGTTGTGTCCAGCCAATTACCCCACTCTTCCGAGCCCTCCCGGTCGCTGCTCCACCCCCTCTGCCGAACCGGAGAGAGCTGCAGACTACCACATGCCTGCTCCCATACATGTGGAGTCACCAGCCGCTTCTTTTCACCTGACAGTGAGGAGTTTCACCAGGGGGACGTAGCGTGCAGGAGGATCACACTGTTCCCCCCAGTTCCCTCCGAACAGGCGCTCCAACCGACCAGAGGAGGCGCTAGTGCAGCGACCAGGACACATACCCACACCCAGCTTCCCACCCACAGACACGGCCAAGTGTCTGTAGGGACGCCCGACCAAGCCGGAGGTAACACGGGGATTTGAACCGGTGGTCCCTGTGTTGGTAGGCAACGGAATAGGCCGCCACGCCACCCGGAGACAATTTTAAACTTAATCTCACTTCCTTTCATATGAAATTGGAGTTGAGTGTGTACTCCGTGTTCAGACGCTATTGTGGATGACTCGTGTTTGATTCGGCATGAGGCAGAATCAGTAGTTCCTTGCTGGCGGATGATTTAGGTTTAGCTGGGGGAATGTTAATGGACCGCTGTGCATAATTTCAGCTTGTCTTGTTTTACTGCTCTGGGAGAAACATGCACAGCATTGTAGTCACTTCAGCAAGTTTACCGCAGAGGCTGAGAACTGCTGGGACATCAGAATGACAGGCGGGCTGCCAGACCACAGCATTTTTTTCCCCCCAAACCACACCATAGGTAAATCCGATAGCAGCAAATCTAATTAATTGCATTCAATGCTGTCTCAGCACCCCGTCCACAAAACTCGTATATTATACTGCCTCTTTAAAAACCACATGTATATGTTTATTGTTCACAGTTGGGAAGGTTGACTTCCCCTCCAGCAACTTGCCAGAGATACCTTTCAGGTAAACAGGCTTTCAGACCTGAATATTACAGGGTTGTGTGACTGAAAAAGACTTCACTAAAAATCTACACAAGCCGATTGTGTCCCTCCAATAATCCCCCCCTACGCGGGGATTTTTCTGTGCTACATAACATACAGTACCATGGAAAAGTATTTGTCCCCTCCCTGATTTCCTCTATTTTTGCACATTGGTCACACCAAATGGCCTCACATCTTCATACAAAATGTAATGTACGACAAGGGGAACCAGAGTAAACACAAAATACACTTTTCACTGATCATTTCATTTATTGAAGGAAAGAAGTTATCCAACACCCATCTCACCCATGTGAAAAGGTAATTGCCCCCCAGAACTTAATAACTGGTTGTGCCACCTTTAGTAACATCAGCTGCAACCGAACACGTCCTATAACTGGAGATCCGCCTTTCACGTCACCGTGGAGGATTTTCGGCCCACTCTTTTTGTAGAATTGCTGTAATTCAGTGGCATTGGAAGGTTTTCGAGCATGAACTGCTCGTTTAGGGTCCTGCCACAGCATCTCGATGGGGTTCAAGTCAGGACTTTGACTAGGCCACTCCAGAACCTTCATTCTGTTTCTTTTGAGCCATTCTGAGGTGGGCTTACTCTTGTGTTTTGGATCACTGTCCTGCTACACAACCTAATTACGCTTCGGCTTCAGATCATGGACTGATGACTGGACGCTATCCTTCAGAATTTTCTGGTAGAGAGCAGAATTCTCGGTTCCTTCAGTGATGGCAAGTCTTCCAAGCCCTGAGGTAGCGAAGCATCCCCACACCATCGCACTACCTCCACCATGTTTGACTGTTGGTATGATGTTCTCGTTGTGAAATGCTGTGTTTGCTCTACGCCAGACATAACGGGCCCCCGTGTCTTCCAGAAAGTTCCACTTTTGACTCCTGTGTCCACAGAACATTGTCCCAAACAGCTTGGGGGGACGTGAGTGTATTTTTTTTGCAAATGTGAGATGAACGCTAATGTTTCTCTTAGTTAGCAGTGGTTTATGGCTGGCAACTCTCCCATGAAGTCCATTTTTGCCCAATCTCTTTCTTATTGTCAGACCATGAATGGTGACCTTAGCTGAGGCTAGAGAGGCCTGCAGTTCTTTAGATGTTGTCCTAGTTTTTGTTTTTTTTTACTTCCTGGATGAGTTGTCGCTGGAATTTTGGTAGGCCAGCCACTCCTGGAAAAAAATCACCACTGTTCCAAGTTTTCTCCATTTGGAGACAATGGCTCTCACTGTGATTCACTGGAGTCCCAGGCTTTGGGAACCCTTTCCAGAGGGACACATCTCAACAACTTTTTTTCTCATCTCTTCTGACATTTGTTTTAATGGCGACCTTGTGTGTTGCTTGTTGAGACCTTGTAGCCTACTTCACCTTGATGGTAAGGATCTATATAAGTCATGTTTAGATTCAACAGGGCTGGCAGTAATCAAACCTGGGTATGTCTGCTCTAATTGAATCTAATGATCGATTAAATCTGGTTAATTTGTTGATTGAGTAACTAAGGGGGCAATTACTTTATTCACACAGGGTCAGTTGGTGTTGGATAACTTTGTTCCTCAAATAAATAGAATTATTTAAAAACTAAATTTGATGTGTGCAACTGAAATGAGATTCCTCCGTAGGGTGTCTGGGCTCAGCCTTAGAGATAAGGTGAGGAGCTCGGACATCTGGAGGGAGCTCGGAGTAGAGCCTCTGCCCCTTCGCCTCGAAAGGAGCCAGTTGATTCGGGAATCTGATTAGGAGGCCTCCTGGGCGCCTTCCTTTGGAGGTTTTCCGGGCATGTCCAACTGGGAGGAGACCCCGGGGTAGACCCAGAATTCGCCGGAGGGACTACATGTCCAATCTGGCCTGGGAATGCCGTGGCGTGCTCCAGGAGGTGCTGGAGGGCGTAGCTGGGGTGAGGGACATCTGGAGTGTGCCCTACTTAGCTAGCGGCTGATGATAAGATGAGATGAAATTTTGTGTTCACTTCCGTTTCTCTTCATCTTATATTACATTTTGTATGAAGATCTGAGACCATTCAATGTGACTGATATGAAAAAATTGAGGAAATCGGGAATGGGGCAAAGACTTTTCACGTCACTGTATTCCCGTGTGAGCTTTTATATAACTGGCATAAATAGTTAAAGGCAATCGGGTGAGAATTTTCTTTCAACTTTTTCTGTCTATGGCCAAGACCGGAGACACTTGAATTGAATCTTTTGAATCTCGAAATGCTGCTTCCGGTGTGGGAAGGTGGCTGCGCGCATTCACGTTTGCAGCAGCCTCACCCAGTACCGGTGTGGGAAGATGGCGGCGCGAACTTATGTTTGCGGTGGCCTCACCCAGTACCGTCCACGTCTGCGTCCAAGTTTGTGTCTTCGTTTGATGGCTGGGGGAGCTGGCGCTGGATCGGCTGGGAGAGCCTGGTCTGCTGCGTCCTGTGGGCCCAGGGACCAGGGCCTTGCCTGGAGCTGCGTCCGAAGAGGAAACACCGAGGGCGGTCTGACAGGACGTGGAAGCGGGGTTGGCTAAGCTAACTGCTAGCCCATGCAGACTGGCAGTTCTGATAACACCGAGGGCGGTCTGGCGGTGGCCTCGCCCAGCGTTGACTGTGTTTTTGGTGTCATCGTGCGGAGTGTGGGGAGGTGTGTCGAAGGTGTCTGCTGGATCGGCTGGGGGAGCCTGGTCCGCTTGGTCCGGTGAGCCCAGGGAGCACGGCCCTGCTTGGAGCTGCGCCCAAGGAGGAAACACCGAGGGCGGTCTGACAGGACGTGGAAGCGGGGTTGGCTAAGCTAACTGCTAGCCCGTGCAGACTGGCAGTCCGACAGTCATCCTAGCATTCGCTGTCTTGGACAGGGAATTTATTTATTTTTATTTTTTGGGATATGTTGGATATATGTATTCTTGTAGTTTGGACGTGTTTGTGTCTTTGTGTTGCAACTGACAACGTTTCCTTTCATTGCATGTGTGCAGGTGAATGGGATGAATGACAAATTGTAGTGGTTATGGGGCTACATAACTCCCCTTATTGAGCTGGTAGGAACGTTGGTTTACAAGCTGCTGTTTTCTCGGTTCGGGTTTACAGTGACACACTTCCGCTGCGCGGGTTTTTGTTGTTGTTGTTATGGTGAAGGAATAAATGGTGCACGTTGTGTAGCCGAAAGGGAAAGTTGTCATGACTCCTGATTGAGCTCCTCTGCAAAATAAACCTTCCTGATGTTCCTGATTCCAGATGTGCTTTTTGCCGCTGTAATTGAAATACTGGTGGTGCATGACTTTAAGCTTTCCTACCATTCCATTAGTAATTCACTTTAAGCCCTGGAGACACTGCTAAACTCCTACAGCTGGATCAGTGTGAAAAAACAAACAACACGCCACACTCTTAACGATTGAAATCTGCAGATTATTCGTCTTTCTTATCTTAAAAGGTCCACAACCTTATTGTTTCTGTCACTGAGCAGCCAACATGAGCCTTTTTAGTTTGTCCAGATTCCAGCCATGTAAGTCAGACATCCATCCATCCATCCATCCATCCATCCATCCATCCATCCATCCATCCATCCATCCATCCATCCATCCATCCATTATTCGAACCGCTTATCCTGCTCTCAGGGTCGCATGGATGCTGGAGCATATCCCAGCAGTCACTGGGCGGCGGGCGGGGGGACACCCTGGACAGGCCGCCAGGCCCTCACACAGGTCCGACACACACACACACATTCACACCTAGGGACAATTTAGTACGGCTGACTCAGCTGACCTACATGTCTTTGGACTGTCGGAAGAAACCGGAGCCCCCGGAGGAAACCCACACAGACACGGGGAGAACATGCAAACTCCACACAGAGGACGACCCGGGACAACCCCCCCAAAGTTGGACTACCCCGGGGCTCGAACCCAGGACCTTCTTGCTGTGAGGCGACCGCGCTAACCCCTGCCAGCTGGTTGGAGGTGCGATCTGGACGCACGTCACGAGATAACGTATGCTGGACTTTCCATGGTCACCTGCCCCATTTTCTGCAGACCAGTGCAGACTCTCTATCAGCGTTATGATCTGCCTCTAGTCTGCCTCCAGAGCACCTTGTGTGTTCCCTGGTTAAGAGAAGCGTTTCTGCCTGAATCATATCCTGGTGGTTATCCTGGCAAACCACTTGGGTTTATTTACATTCAGAGTTTCTCACCAAAACACACTGTGTGTGTGTGTGTGTGTGTGTGTGTGTGTGTGTGTGTGTCCTTGATGCCTTAAGAACATGTTGGACGCGTTTCCTACCTCATAAAACTTTCGCAAAGCCTTTTTTGGAGTTTTTTTTTTGAAAGCTGCATTGTTGACATGGGCTTGCGATCATCTTCTTCTCTTTTTACTGGCAGCCGTGCTGCCTTGCAGCCGCATACTGCTGAGCTGCGTCACACTGTTTACCTTTCAGCTGCCGCTGCCGCCGCTGCGTGGCCCTCTCCGGTCACCGGCTTCTCTTCTTCTCCCTCTTTGTGTTTTATGTCCGCACACATGTGGGACACGTCACCCCCCGTGCTCGCGGTGTGCGCGTGCGCGTGCTGGAAGAACGCGTGATGCAAATGATACGGGAGCCCGCTTTTCCTACTAGGCTAACAGCGGCACCGTTTTCCTACTGGGCTAATAGCGCCACCGTTTTCCTACTGGGCTAATAGCGGCACCGTTTTCCTACTGGGCTAACAGTTGCACCGTTTTCCTACTGGGCTAACAGCGCCACCGTTTTCCTACTGGGCTAATAGCGCCACCGTTTTCCTACTGGGCTAAGCGGCACCGTTTTCCTACTAGGCTAACAGCGGCACCGTTTTCCTACTGGGCTAACAGCGGCACCGTTTTCCTGCTGGGCTAACAGCGGCACCGTTTTCCTACTGGGCTAACAGCGCCACCGTTTTCCTACTGGGCTAACAGCGCCACCGTTTTCCTACTGGGCTAACAGCGGCACCGTTTTCCTACTGGGCTAACAGCGGCACCGTTTTTCCTGCTAGGCTAATAGCGGCACCGTTTTCCTACTGGGCTAACAGTGGCACCGTTTCCCTACTGGGCTAATAGCGGCACCGTTTTCCTGCTGGGCTAACAGCGGCACCGTTTTCCTACTGGGCTAATAGCGGCACCGTTTTCCTGCTGGGCTAATAGCGGCACCGCTTTTCCTACTGGGCTAACAGCGGCACCGTTTTTCCTACTGAGCTAACAGCGCCACCGTTTTACCTACTGGGCTAATAGCGGCACCGCTTTTCCTACTGGGCTAACAGCGGCACCGCTTTTCCTACTGGGCTAACAGCGGCACCGTTTTTCCTACTGGGCTAATAGCGGCACCGTTTTCCTGCTGGGCTAATAGCGGCACCGCTTTTCCTACTGGGCTAACAGCGGCACCGTTTTTCCTACTGGGCTAACAGCGCCACCGTTTTCCTACTGGGCTAATAGCGGCACCGCTTTTCCTACTGGGCTAACAGCGCCACCGCTTTTCCTACTGGGCTAACAGCGCCACCGCTTTTCCTACTGGGCTAACAGCGCCACCGTTTTCCTAATGGGCTAATAGCGCCACCGTTTTCCTGCTGGGCTAATAGTGGCACCGTTTTCCTGCTGGGCTAATAGCTCCACCGTTTTCCTACTGGGCTAACAGCGCCACCGCTTTTCCTACTGGGCTAACAGCGCCACCGTTTTCCTGCTGGGCTAATAGCTCCACCGTTTTCCTACTGGGCTAACAGCACCACCGGTTTCCTACTGGGCTAACAGCGCCACCGCTTCCCCTACTGGGCTAACAGCGGCACCGTTTTCCTGCTAGGCTAATAGCGGCACCGCTTTTCCTACTGGGCTAACAGCGCCACCGCTTTTCCTACTGGGCTAACAGCGGCCCCGTTTTCCTACTGGGCTAATAGCGGCACCGGTTTCCTACTGGGCTAATAGCGCCACCGTTTTCCTACTGGGCTAACGGCGCCACCGTTTTCCTATTGGGCTAACAGTGGCACCGTTTTCCTACTGGGCTAATAGCGGCACCGGTTTCCTACTGGGCTAACGGCGCCACCGTTTTCCTACTGGGCTAATAGCGCCACCGTTTTCCTACTGGGCTAATAGTGTTGTAGGGTAATGTTATGCAGCCAACAGCGCCCCCTGGGGGCACTGATTGATGTATACTTGCCTTGTGTAACATGCCTCAGTTCTGTTATGGGCACAGCCGGTGAATACACGTCTCTAAGAGACACAGCCCGACTCTGTCTGTTCTTGATATGCACTTACACCTGCAACATGGTGTCAGAAGCTGTATTGGAACCCAACGTGAGTCTTTCGTTGCCTGTTGCTTGAACAGCATGCCTTTATTTGTTTTACTAAGCGTAGCTAGAAGTTGCAGTTAGCCTGCTAGCATTAGCATGGCTTCCAATATTCCGCCGCCGGAGCCCATGAAGATGACTGGGGATCTTCACAGCAACTGGGCTAGCTTTCCATCAGAGTTTGAGGATTATTTGCTTGCGACCGGGATCGACAAGGCAGAGAAGCCGGTGCAGGCAGCGACGCTCCGGAGGCTAATGGGGAAGGAATGCCTCCATGTTTACGTGCACAACCTGGGACTCACAGCGGAAGAGCAGAAAGACGCGGGAGCGATACTCGACAAACTGGGGGAATACTTCACACCTACCAGAAACGTCATCTTTGAGAGGTATGTTTTGGGCAACCTTAAACAAGAGGAAGGAGAACCTGTGGATGCTTTTGTCACAAGACTGAGAGAAAAGGCTGCCACATGTGAATATGGAGCTATAAGAGACGAGCTTATAAGGGACAGGCTTGTTCTGGGAACTAGTGATGAGGGCGCCAGACGACGCATGCTGAGAGAAAAGGAGCTTAAGTTGGAGGGAGCTATTGACATTTGCCGTGCAGCGGAGGTGTTGGACAATAAGTTAAAATCCATGTCACTTAGCAGCTCTGTGACTGCGGAGAGCATCAATGTAGCACATGGACAGCGACCAGGACGGAGACCTACCAGCAGGCCATCCGAGCCCACCAACACATCTGCACAGCCACAGAGAGGCACAGGTGAATGCAAGTACTGTGGCACACCGCACAGACGGGGGCGAGACCTGTGCCCCGCATTTGGAAAGTCATGTCGCTTGTGTGGCACTGCTAATCACTTTGCCAACGTATGCATGAAAAGAGGCCAGCAAGCACGTCAGTTGAACGCTGTGGATGACCCGCCGCTAGGGGACCCGGAGGACAGCGACCGCGATGAGAGGGATGTGTACACGGCTGAGAGCGTGGGGGCTGTGAACACTCAAAGGAAGAAGTGGTTTGTAAACCTGCCACTGCACAGAGGGGTCCAGAGGTGCCAGCTTGACTCTGGAGCCACCTGCAACGTGATGAGCTTGAAAGACAAGATGAGACTGGCGCCTAGAGTGCCTCTTCAGAAAAGTCTCACCAGGCTGAGACTCTACAACAGTGAGTGGATGAGCTCAATGGGCGTGTACAGCACACAGTGTGTCATCAGGGGCAAGACGCACAGACTGGACTTTGAGGTCGTGCGCACCAGCCAGAAGCCCTTGCTTTTAGGGGAGACATGCGAGAGACTTGGCTTGATACGCTTCACCATTCCCGAAGAGCTGAATAAAGTAGAGCACTGCAAGACAGGTGAGCTAACCAAAGGCTGTCTCATTAACACTTACAATGACGTGTTCACCAGCCCAGTCGAGTCACTGCCGGGTGATGTTCACTTGGAGTTGGATAGCACTGTGGCCCCTGTCCAGTGCGCACCAAGAAATGTCCCGGTGGCCCTCAAGGCAGCTGTTAAGGCGCAGCTGGACCAATTTGAAAAGGATGGACACTTAACCACAGTCACTCAGCCCACAGACTGGATTAGCAATCTGGTCATAGTGAAGAAGCCGGACAAATTGAGGCTTTGCATCGACCCCAAGCCACTTAACCGAGCCCTGAAAAGGTCCCATTACCTCATGCCCACTTTAGATGACGTGCTGTACGAGCTGCCTAAGACACGTATCTTCACCCTGGTGGATGCGCGCGACGCATTCTTGCAGTGTCGCCTGGATGAGGAGAGCAGTCTGATGACAACGTTCTGGACGCCGTGGGGTAGAAAGCGATGGCTGAAGCTCCCTTTCGGCGTGTCAGTCGCACCAGAGCTGTACCAGAGGAAACAACATGAGCTGCTGGCCGGTTTGAAAGGAATCGAGCCCATAGCCGATGACATCCTCATAGTCGGCTGTGGGGACGCGGAGGAGGCCGTTCACAACCACGACGCAAACCTCATTGCTCTGATGGACAGATGCAGGGAAGTGAAGCTGAGGCTGAATATAAAAAAGCTACAGTTTCATGTGAGGGAGGTCCGCTTCCACGGCCACATACTGTCGGCGGAGGGCCTCAAAGCTGATCCCGAGAAGGTCAGGGCAGTCCTGGACATGCCAAACCCCACGGATGCAAAAGGCGTTCAGCGGTGCGTCGGCTTCGTTAACTATTTATCGAGGTTCATGCCCCGCTTGTCAGAGGTGTGTGAACCGCTGAGAAGGTTGCTGGACAAAGATGTGCTGTGGCACTGGTTGCCCAAACATGATGCTGCTATGAAGGAAATCAAGACGCTGGTCACGGCGGTGACAGTACTTCGTTACTATGATGTCAGCAAGCCAGTCACCATACAGAGCGACTCCAGTCAGACCGGTTTGGGCTGCTGCCTGCTTCAGGGGGGACAGCCGGTCGCGTTCGCCTCCCGCGCGCTGAACCAGACGGAGCAAAACTATGCACAGATTGAGAAGGAGTGCCTGAGCATCGTATTCGCTTGTCAACGCTTCCACTACTACCTATATGGGAGGGGTGATGTGACTGCAGAGGCCGACCACCGCCCGCTGGTGTCAATCTTCACTAAGCCCCTTCTCAGTGCACCAAAGCGCCTTCAAAGCATGCTCCTCACACTTCAGACCTACTGCCTCACGGTGATGTACAAGCCAGGCCCTGAAATGTACATCAGTGACACGCTCAGCAGAGCCACCACCCCGCCACAGAGAACGGACACTCAGTACAGACGTGAAATGGTCTGCAGCATGCAGCAGGTGCAGTACGACACGGCAGCCATTCAGCAGGCAGACTATCTAAACGTCACCAGCCAACGCCTCGTACAGATTCGAAAACACACAGAGGAGGATGTGTGTCTTCAAACACTCAAGTCGGTCGTGCTGGAGGGATGGCCAGAACGCAAAGAGGAGAACCCCATAGCCGTCAGAGAATACTGGGCCATCAGAGATGAAATAAGCGCACAGGACGGTGTGCTTTTTAGGAGCCAGCCTGTCATCATTCCGAAAGCTATGCATCCTGAGATGCTGAAACGGATCCACTACAACCACGTGGGGGGTGAGGCTTGTTATAGACAGGCCCGGGATACTCTCTACTGGCCAAATATGCAGGGGGAAATCAAAGACTATGCGCAGCAGTGCTCAGTGTGTAACGAGTATGCACACGAGCAACAAAAAGAGACTATGATGTCACACCCGCTCCCCACACGTCCCTGGCAGCTGGTGAGCATGGACTTATTCAGCTACGCAAGGCAGGACTTCCTGCTCATGGTGGATCACTATTCGGACTTCTGGGAGATTGATCTACTCCCAGACCTGTCGGCAGAAACGACCATCCGAAGGTGCAAGGCACAGTTTGAACGGTACGGTATCCCTGACCGGGTCGTTTCCGACTGCGGAGGTCAGTTTGATTGTGGAGAGTTTCGGGCGTTTGCGAGGGAGTGGGGCTTCGAACATGTCATGTCCTCCCCGAGACAACCAAAAGCTAACGGCAAAGCAGAGTCTGCAGTGAAGATTGTGAAAGGCCTATGAAGAAAAGCAGACCGGGCCGACGAGGACCCCTGGAAGGCTTTTCTACACTGGAGAAACACGCCCACTAAGGACATGCGCTGCAGCCCAGCACAACGGCTGATGTCACGGAGGCTGAGAACTCTTCTCCCTGTGGCCGACCAGCTGCTAGCACCTCAGATCATCACTGGGGTCACCGACAAGCTGAGGGTGAAGCATCAGGCAGCGAAGCTGACATATGACAGAACTGCGAGGGATCTGCCAGAGCTAAACGTCGGCCAGCCTGTCAGGACGAAACCACTCCCGGGTGACAGGACGGGCCGATGGAGGAGAGGAGTATGCCTGCAGCAGGTGGGACCGCGGTCCTATCTCGTCAACATGGAGGGAACCACGTACCGTCGCAACAGGGTTTATCTCCGACCAGCGGAGGGCGCCCCTCCACAGCCATCAGCCCACACAGAACGGCCACCGGAGCAGCCTGTGGGCGCGTGTGCAGCTGAAGGGGGCCATGTGAGCGGGGGCAGCATGGAGGAAGTCGTCAGCAGCCCTGTAATGTCTCCAAGGTCGTCAGCCCCGAGGTTGCCGCCATCTCCCCCACAGGCTGTGACCACACCATGCCGTGAGTTACAGGGCCGGGCCTTCTCGTGGAGCAGGAGGCAGATTGAGCCTCCAGAAAGACTTGACCTCTAGGTCATACACTGTGCTGAGATTGACACACACACGCTCACACACACACACACTGGACTGTGGACATTTAATGAAAAAAAAAGAACGAAACAAAAACCGTGATGTTCACTTCTAATGTTCTTATTCAGTGGTCTTGTGGATGTTCGGATGCTGCCATTTTGTTGTTATTGTTCTGCAGAGGTTTTGGTTGATATTGACTTGCTGTTCCTTCTTGATGCACTATTTCCATTGCACTATTTAATATTGGGATATGAGCACTAATGTTCTAATGACTAATACTATCCATTATATTGTTTGGTATTGTAGTCTACGAAAGGAAAGAAGATGTTGTAGGGTAATGTTATGCAGCCAACAGCGCCCCCTGGGGGCACTGATTTATGTATACTTGCCTTGTGTAACAAGCCTCAGTTCTGTTAGGGGCACAGCCGGTGAATACACGTTACTAAGAGACACAGCCCGACTCTGTCTGTTATTGATATGCACCTACACTTGCAACAAATAGTGGCACCGTTTTCCTACTGGGCTAACAGTGGCACCATTTTCCTACTGGGCTAACAGTGGCACCGGTTTCCTACTGGGCTAAAAGTGGCACCGTTTTCCTACTGGGCTAACAGTGGCACCGTTTTCCTACTGGGCTAACAGTGGCACCGGTTTCCTACTGGGCTAACAGTGGCACCGGTTTCCTACTGGGCTAATAGTGGCACCGTTTTCTTACTGGGCTAACAGCGGCACCGTTTTCCTACTGGGCTAACAGCGGCACCGTTTTCCTACTGGGCTAACAGCGGCACCGTTTTCCTACTGGGCTAACAGCGGCACCGTTTTCCTACTGGGCTAAAAGTGGCACCGTTTACCTACTGGGCTAACAGTGGCACCGTTTTCCTGCTGGGCTAACAGTGGCACCGTTTACCTGCTGGGCTAACAGTGGCACCGTTTTCCTACTGGGCTAACAGTGGCACCGTTTTCCTACTGGGCTAACAGTGGCACCGGTTTCCTACTGGGCTAATAGTGGCACCGTTTTCCTACTGGGCTAACAGCGGCACCGGTTGCCTACTGGGCTAACAGTGGCACCGGTTTCCTACTGGGCTAACAGTAGCACTGGCGGTTTCTTACTGGGCTAATAGTGGCACCGTTTCCTACTGGGCTAATAGTGGCACCATTTTCCTACTGGGCTAACAGTGGCACCGTTTTCCTACTGGGCTAATAGTGGCACCATTTTCCTACTGGGCTAACAGCGGCACCAGTTTCCTACTGGGCTAACAGTGGCACCGGTTTCCTACTGGGCTAACAGTGGCACCGTTTTCCTACTGGGCTAACAGTGGCACCATTTTCCTACTGGGCTTATAGTGGCACCGTTTTCCTACTGGGCTAATAGCGCCACCGTTTGCCAAAACTCAAGGGTTTTTATTTTTTCCACCCTTTTCCTCCCCAATCTTGTTTGTGCTCACGTGATTCTGATGTCGCGCGAGGTTCAGATGGAGGGCAGGAAGTGAACAGCAGAATGGACGAGACGGTTTTTTTTTTTTTTTGACTACGTGGTCACATGCCTCCTCCGATACGTGGAGTCGCCAGCCTCTTCTTTTCCCCTGACAGTGAGGAGTTTCGCCAGGGGGACGTAGCGCGCGGGAGGGTGACGCTATCCCCCCCCCAGTTACCCCTCCTCCCCAGAACAGGCGCCCCGACTGACCAGAGGGGGCGCTGGTGCAGCGACCAGGACACATACCCACATCCGGCTTCCCACCCGCAGACACGGCCCATTGTGTCTGTAGGGGCGCCCGGCCGGGGAGGTAACACGGGGATTCGAACCAGCGATCCCCGTGTTGGTAGGCAACGGAATAGACCGCTACGCCAGCCGGACACCCAAAATCTCAGTTGTGTACCCTTTAAAATGTGTAGATATGAGAGAAACTGTAATGGTCAAGACCAAACACTTCGCCTGTTTATCTAGTGTCTCTACTATGTTGAGGTAGATGAGCGATGATGGTGCTTTCAGTTAACAGGGACATGTGTCTGTGTGTGTCTGTGTGTGTCTGTGTGTGTGTGTGTCTGTCCCTGCAGTGTGGAGTCCTCTGACGTCAACTGGAAGAGGAAGAAGAGCGGCGGCATAAAGATTATCTGCCAATCAGAAATGAGAGATTTCTCGGCCATGGCTTTCATCACAGACCACGTCAACTCCATCATTGAGCAGTGGTTTCCCGGTGAGTCTCTCTCCCCCCTGTGTTTCTCTCCCCCACACTTTCATTTTCATCCGTCCTTCACTGTTGTCCTCCTACCTGCAGCGTGCCTGGCCGGCAGGGCAGCTGCTCTTTTAGGCAAGGCAGCTTTATTTGTGCAGCACGTTTCATACACAGTGGCGACTCAGGCGCCCTACACGAGGCATAAAAAGACACTGAAGAAGAAATGCAGGGTAAGAAAAAGAGCAAAAAAAATTGAATAAATGAATGGGTAAAAATATAGAGGAGTAAAAACAAAACGGAATAAAAATGATTACACGCAGAATCAAAGTGGAAAGTGGTCAACGTGCAACTTTCGGATGGCTGAAGAGCCGTTAAAGGCAATGGCGAGCGCGCAAGTTTTGGGCCTAGTTTCAAAGTGGTCAGAGGTGGAGCAAGTCACATTCTGTGGAAGTTTGCTCCAGCTGTTTGTAGCGTGGTGACTAAGAGCCCCGAAATCCTTTTATTGGACACCGGGCTGTCACTCCGGCCTGCTGCTCCTAATTTCCTGTCAGACACTGTTAGTTAATGAGCTGAGTCTGACGTCTCACTTGACAAACTTAGTTATGTCTTTAAAGTCGGACCGAAGATGAAACACTAATAGTCGCTAGCATCGCTTATTACTTTAATCATGTTTTGGGGTTTTTTTTGTAATATTTCTTTCTATTGAAAAAACATTAAGTATAAAAGGTACGGTTCAGTTTTTCTATTTTCTTCTTAAAAGCGTCCCCTCGCTCATCTTCTCTCAGCCCTTTCTTTTTTTTCTGGTGCTCGTGACGTCATCAGACACACTGTCTCACATACAGCCAATCAGATCGGATCATCAAAACGTGAAGCCCTGGGCATCTGGGTAGCGTAGCAGTCTATCCCATTGCCTACCAATGTGAGAATCACCGGTTCGAATCCCAATTGGCCGTGTCTGCCGGTGGGAAGCGGGATGTGGGGGTGTGGGTCGCTGCACTAGCGCCTCCTCTGGTGGGTTGGGGTGCCTGTTCGGGGGGGGGGGGAATAGTGTGATCCTCCCACGCGCTACGTCCCCCTGGCGAAACTCCTCACTGTCAGGTGAAAAGAAGCGGCTGGCGACTCCACGTGTATGGGAGGAGGCACGTGGTAGTCTGCAGCCCTCCCCGGATCAGCAGAGGGGGTGGAGCAGAGACCAGGAAGGCTGGGAAGAGTGGGGTAATTGGCCAGATACAATCGGGTAGAAAAAGGGGGGAAAAGCCCCCCCAAAAAATAAATAAATATGAAGCCCTGCCCAGCCTCACTACCCACCCTTACCTGCACTTGCCACTAAAAGGTCGGCTCATGAATATTAATGAGGACGTGACCACTCCCTCACAGTTTCTGAGACAATTGAGAATAGTTCTGGATAAAGGTATAAAAAGGTATGATGGTGTAAAACAATACGCGATCTCGTCAGATCTGGCTATGGCCGGAACTCGATGAAGCAGCAATAATTGGCAGCGCTGTCTTTGGGAGGGGGGCGGAGTCGGCTTGTGGTTCGGCCTGGATTCGCCTCGTCACGACAGTGGCGGGACACATGCAGTACCAGGGTGGTGCTTGAACTAAAATAGGGATCGATTGGCCACTACATTGGGAGAAAAAAGGGAAAAATCAGAAATAAATGATCTCGATGCGACTTTAAACCTGCATGTCACATGCATACAGTGAAGCATCTGGCGGCACGGTGGCCCGGTGGTCAGCGCCGTCGCCTCACAGCGAGAAGGTCCTGAGTTCGAACCCCGGGGTTGTCCAACCTTGGGGGGGGGGGTCATCCCGGGTCGTCCTCTGTGTGGAGTTCGCATGTTCTCCCCCGTGTCTGCGGTGGGTTTTCTCCGGGTGCTCCAGTTTCCCCCACTATCAAGAAGACATGCATGTTAGGGTTAGTGCTCCAGGTGCCCAGTTGTACTCTGGGATGTACTCTGGGATCAATAGAGTATATCAACATAAAACTCTGTGCATTCACACATTTGTTTCTCTGCTCACACGGCGATCAACACACCGGTGTCCCATGTCCATTTCTGGGTTTGTGTCTTCCGCAGCTCTGACGGCTAGCGAGAGCGATGGCAGCCTCCTCATAGAGCAGTACGCCCCCTGTCCCACCTGTGCCTCAGCGGGTAGACAGAGCCTGGGCCGGCTGCACAGGGAGTCCGCGTTCAGCTGGCCTGCATGGGGAGGAGGGAAAGAAGGAGGTAGGGGAGACAACAGAGGGGGGATACACTCCTTTAACATGGAGGACTGCGTGTTAGCTGCGGTGGAGAAGGACTACATCTTTTGTCCCCAGCATCCTGACCAGACCGTGCCCCTCCAGGAGCTGGTTCCTGAGCTCTTCATGACGGACTTCCCTTCACGGTAACTGCTGAACGTTCACCCTTTTGCCCTTTTCTCCCCCTTGTGACACCACACTATGGTTGGACTAAATACACTTTATGACTGTACTTGTTGAAATCCCTGTTGTTGTCCAAAAAACTGTTCTGCTTCCTCGTGCCTATGTCCAGCGTTCATAAGGTCATAAAAAACCTGGAAAAGTCAGTAAATGTGAATTGTATGGTTTTTGGAACGTAGCAGTAGTAGTAGTAGTAGTAGTAGTAGTAGAAGATGGTTTTTGGAACATAGCAGCAGTAGTAGTAGTAGTAGTAGTAGTAGAAGATGGTTTTTGGAACATAGCAGTAGTAGTAGTAGTAGTAGTCGTAGTAGTAGTAGTAGAAGATGGTTTTTGGAACATAGCAGTAGTAGTAGTAGTAGTAGTAGTAGAAGATGGTTTTTGGAACATAGCAGTAGTAGTAGTAGTAGTAGTCGTAGTAGTAGTAGTAGAAGATGGTTTTTGGAAAGTCATGGAAATCTGACTACAGCAGCATCAGCTCTGATGAAGACTGATTGACCAATAAAAAAAAAAAGTAACAGCAGGTGGGATGGTTGTAGTGGGGCTATAAAATTTCAATTGTGTGTGTGTGTGTGTGTGTGTGTGTGTGTGTGTGTGCATGCAACAGTTTGTCCCAGTATGCTGATTTATGCCTCTGTTGGCTAGCTTTCGTATGAGTTAGCTAGCTAGCTTGGCAAGAGTTCTGTATGATGGCCAATTGCAGTTTCAACAATCATGAAAAGTAAGTACAAAAATGTGGCTCGTGAAAGCAGAGTGGCTCACATACGGTATTTGAAATAGCCTGACTTTCACATCACATGTAGTGTTGAAACACTACATATGATGTGAAAATGGTTTCTTTTTTTCCCTCCTTTTTCTCCCCAATTGTATCTGGCAAATTACCCCACTCTTCCGAGCCGTCCCAGTCGCTGCTCCACCCCCTCTGCTGATCCGGGGAGGGCTGCAGACTACCACATGCCTCCTCCAATACACGTGGAGTCGCTAGCTGCTTCGTTTCACCTGACAGTGAGGAGCTTCACTAGGGGAACAGGGGCCGCCTTTGTGGGGGGGGAGGGGGCGCAGGGGGGTACAGTGGGCGTCACGCCGGATGAAGACATACCTGGCCGACTGCAGGTCCTTGGGGACTGTGGGAGGCCGTGGCCGTGAAGTTGGGACTGGAGTGAAAATGCCAGCACCTTCCTGGAACACAGCCCATTGGTGGGCAGCATACCAGGGTGCTGTGCCATCTGGGAGAAATTCCCCCGGGACCCGCAGAGCCTGGCCATAAACCAGCTCGACCGACGAGGACTGGAGGTCTTCCTTGGGGGGCGGTCCGCAGGCCAAGCATCACCCATGGGAGCCAGTCGACCCAGCTGCTGACTGTGAGGCTGGCCCGAAGAATGGCCTTCATCGAACGATGAAACCACTCACATGCTATTCACCCCAGTCCCCCCCCCCCGTACAGGCACCCCGACCGACCAGAGGAGGCGCTAGTGCAGCGACCAGGACACATACCCACATCCAGTTTCCCACCTGTGTCTGTAGGGGCATCCGACCAAGCCGGGGGGCAACGGGGATTCGAACCGATGATCCCCGTGTTGGTAGGCAACGGAATAGACCGCCATACCACCCGGACGCCAGAAATGGTTTCTTTTCACCAAGGAAATGAGGCTAAAAGCTATGGAGACGTCATTGAAAACCACTGATGAAAACGTGTGTGAACTCTGTACGTCATAATCCCAGCCCTGTTCCCTCCCCATCTGCTCTTTGCCTCCTCACAGCCTCCTGTCTAGCTCCTTATCCTTCCGTCCCTCTTGACATTTCTTTTTTACCAGATCGTCCCTCATCCAGTTCAGCTGAGCAGGCAGGGGAGATCTGATGCTCTGGTAAACTAGCGTGTGGTTGTCATTCAAACCTCCTCTGGTGTGGCGTGCTGTGCCGGGCCATACTGCAGGACAGGGCTGGTGACTCCGGTCCCAGCGAAGTCAGATTGGACAGCAGCTGCTCTGGCAGGGGCTGAGCAGTGTGCGCAGCACATACAGAGTGGCAGAAAGACTCACACGGTGACAATCAGAAACCCCCGCGGGCCTTGGCTGCATAATGAGTTTCGGTTGATTTCTTGCCAGTCTGACGGCATCTGTTGATGTACTATCGAGCTTCAAGGGCAACCTGCTCTCTCTCAAGCATCTGCACATCCACTTACACACTCGCGGGGCTATTCTCTCTCTCGCCGCTAACACACATACACCAGTGCTCTGTCAAGGACTCCACCACGGGGGGTCAGTTGTGCAAGTGTATCTCTTGAAACTCTACAGGCCTACTGAAATGTTTGTTCCAGCAGTTTAACAGCCCTTCCAAATATTTACGCAATCACATGGATGTGTTGCACTTCTGGTCAAGGAGATAAGCTATATATGGAGTGCGTTTCTGCAGAACTCTGCAGCAGCTGATGGATGCGTTCACTTACGCTAAATGCAGATGTGTGTACATGTTGCTTCGCGTTGCCTGATCGGGGATTTGCTCGATATGTAATTTAAAATGGATCTTCGCTAAAATTTAACACGGCACTCTTCCTCTATGCTTCACAGCCGTAGGGGGAAACCTCGTGGAAACCAGCTTCCTCCGTCGGAGGTTATAGGCTGCACCATTTAATCTGGCGCCTGACCAAGGGCCGTTGGTCATTTCTAATTTAAGACATCTCGTCTTAGTCATCGTGCACTTGCGTCTGGAGGGGCAAATTAAAGAGCTGTGAGGACACGATGATAGAGAAACGGGGAGAAAATGTTGAACATTTCAGAAAACTGTACTGTAACCCTGTAAGAGGGCGCTGTAGGCAAGGTCTATGCTTTCCATTCCAGATGGATAAAGTTTCGGATGGGACTTAGGACTGGTATTCTGAAGTGTTGTGTGTACTGACACTGACACATGTACTGACACATGAGGAACACAGTGATGACTGGGGCAGAGGCTATTTGTGTGTCACATCACAGGGGAATATTGGTTGTCGATTGGTAAATTGTCCGTTGGTAGGGTTTCAGTTCACGCATGGTGTGGTAAGGGTTAAATATAGGATTAAGGGTTAGGTTCGGATCAAAATTCATAAATAAGAAAATGCCTTAGCTCCTTATTTCTATTTTTTTTGAAGAATGATTAATCATTATTTTTACTATTTTTAATGATTTAATAATAATATTATGGTTATATAAATAAATACTAAATTTATTTAAGAATAAATTATTAATAATAACATTAATGAATATAAAATATGATAATGTAATGATAAGTTATAATAATAATTCAATAATACATAAAAACATGTTTAATAATTATTATTATTATCTAACCTATGGTTGGCCCATTAGGTCCTGTACTGGATGGGTGCATTAGCTCCCTTTCCATGAGTTATATCCCCGCACCCTTAACTTATAATTTAAAACCCACTGCTGCATGCCTGGACTTAAACCCTTAAACTCTGTGAATAAAACACTGTGAATGGTAGACACGGGAAAGTTCTCAGAAAATAAAAACTCCATTTTTGTTTTTGTGTGTGCGGGGATCAGGCTGTTCTTGGAGAAGGCCCAGTTGGAGTACTCTGAGGAGGAGAGCAATATTCTTGGCCAGGGTGGCAGTGGAACCATCGTCTACAAGGCCCACTACCGCAACCAGCCAGTGGCTGTCAAACTCTTCCATTTCAAGAAGTGTCGACAGAAGACCATCAGCAGTGAAACAGGTGAGGCCATGTGTCACGAAGCTCCACAGCAGGCGGTCAGGTTGATTTGTAGAAAAATGATTTACTCATTTTGACAGGCATCAGCTAAACCAACTTCATGTTGAGATGCTGGGGCCAATGTAGCCCTGATACAAGACTGTATGGGATTTTGTACCAGTGAGGGCTGTAAAGGGGCTAAACTACTCCCAGTAGCAGATATATTATAGGCTGCTATTTTAACATAAATCATCTTTTCAATACTGAATTAGTGATAGGCCATTAAACCTACCCAGCAGTACCCAGCAGTTGTGATCCATTCATAAATTCTTAAATCTCGTGTCATACAATGGCATACCGAAGGCCTTGCTATCAGCTTTTTGAGAAAATTTCCAGACTTCAGTTATAACTTGTGGTAGCTGGCTAGATGGTATGGGCATTGCCACATTGGAGGATGGTAAAATGACCAAGATAGCAAAAGTAAGTCGGGCTGGAGAGGGCTTAGGACTGGTCAATTATCTAATGAAAGTTTTATATTGTGACCGCCTTACTTGGCACACAGAAATGTAGAGGATGTAGAAAGGTAGTCTTGTCTGTGTGAATCAACCCAGTGTCCCCTTTACTGAATTACAATAAGCCATCCGTCTTCCCCACAAAGCGCTCTCTGTCTCTAATACCTGCACCAGAGGTCAAACCTCAAGGTGATCTGAGACAATTATGCTGGCTAGATGGCTGGCTGGCTTCAGATGAGGGTTCCCTGTTCCACTCTGCTCAACAGTCTTTATTAAGGTTTATACTCCATGGTATATGGGGGAGATCTGTGCACAGAAGGGTTAAGGATCATCTCTCTAGCTAACATTGATAACCCGAACAGGCATTAATATTGACGTGCGCGGGCACAGTGACTCACACGAGCTGTATTTTCTTGCAAGCAACATCAGCAAAGCTGGTTATAAATCTGTCTTGTGGAACACGAGTTATGGGAGTGTTCTCCGTCAGAGGTAGTTCTTAATGTGGGTTTTCCTTTGGTGTGTATAATCTCTGAGCCTTATTGGTCCCAGATGGAAACCACATTTGCCTGCAGCTCGAATATTCTTCATTCCCCTCAAATTAGAAACTTTAACAGCACTTTCTGAAATGGTTTATTTTAAGGGTTCAATAAACAAAAACATAATTAGATTGTTCCACTTAGATCCGGTGTTTGTAATGTTTCTTTCCCTCTACCTTTCCCCTACACCCCTTTCCTCCCTTTATTGATCCAGACACCATGGTGAAGCACCTCAAGGCTGTGGATGCGTGTCGGACCTTCTCGGAGTTCCGCCAGGAAGCCAGCATGCTGCACTCCCTGCAGCACCCCTGCATTGTACCCCTGGTGGGCATCAGCATCCACCCACTCTGTTTGGCCCTGCAGCTGGCCCCCCTGGGCAGCCTTAACACCGTGCTAGCAGAGAGAAGCAAAGGCAAGAAGGGAGATTCTTGTAATCTGATGCCCCTAAATTCATTCTTTAGACTGTATATCTATATATTGGCTAGTGAAGGATCGTGTTCTGTTTCGTGTGTACACGTATTCTCTTCTTCTGTGCAGGTTCCAGATTCATGCCTCTTGGTCACATGCTGACCTTCAGAGCAGCCTATCAGATCGCAGCAGGTCTGGCGTACCTGCACAGGAAGCGCATCATCTTCTGTGACCTCAAATCTGACAACATTCTAGTCTGGTCTCTGGAGGTGTGTAGGGAACAGGGATTCAGAGCCATAAGACTAGAAGGTACCACTAACACCTTGTCCTAACTGCAGGTGTGCGTCAAAATTTTAAGATGCCCAGGTGGCGTGGCGGTCTATTCTGTTGCCTACCAACACGGGGATCACCGGTTCGAATCCCCGTGTCACCTCCGGCTTGGTCGGGCGTCCCTACAGACACAATTGGCCGCGTCTGCAGGCGGGAAGCCGGATGTGGGTATGTGTCCTGGTCGCCGCACTAGCGCCTCCTCTGGTGGCTCGGGGCAGCTGTTCGGGGGGGAGGGGGATCTGAGTGGAACAGCGTGATCCTCCCATGCGCTACGTCCCCCTGGTGAAACTCCTCACTGTCAGGTGAAAAGAAGCGGCTGGCGACTCCACATGTATCGGAGGAGGCATGTGGTAGTCTGCAGCCATTCCGGCTCGGCAGAGGGGGTGGAGCAGCGACCGGGATGTCTCAGAAAATAGGGTAATTGGCCCAGTACAATTGGGGAGAAAATGGAGGGGGGGGGGGAATTACATCGCAGTGCATTGCAGGGTAACTGGGCAGACACTAGCACCATTGAGGAATAGTCAAAATGTCCAAAAACCTCAGACCAATTAGGTTGCCCTACCAGATAGGCTCAAGATCACTGCCTTGTTTCCATAGCAATGTGGCAAGGCAGGCATTTAACAAAAGAGGCAGGGCATCTGTCAATGCACCGGGGACAAGAGGTGCTGGCTTTGCTTTTTGACGCTCGCAGCCGGACATTGATCACCGTGAGGGCGATGTGTTTTTGCTTCGTGCTGGTTTTGTGTTCGCTACACATGCAGTTAGGACAAAGTTGGAGCGCCATCGTCTGATTCAGCCGTCATTCATTTTATCCGTTATTGTTTCAGTTGCAGAATCAGGTCAACTTCAAGCTGTCAGACTATGGCATCTCTCGCCAGTCCTTCAACGAAGGGGCGCTTGGGGTGGAGGGCACACCTGGCTACCAGGCCCCCGAGATCCGGCCAGGCATCGTCTACGATGAGAAGGTGTTAAATTTCACCTGTGTAATCAAACCCCCTTATTAAGCCGTTTAACAGGGTGCTAATAGGGAGGGAAGTAGGTAGTCCATTCATTAACACCAGCCAATGTCTCATACTTAATGCCTCTCCGTCACGTCTTTCACACTAGCACCTTGACCTATTTTTGGGGCATATACTTACCAGAGCTTCAGAGTAGCGACAGGCCCGGGCGTCCATGAACACCGGGATGGCACCCAGCGCTTTACCTGTGCCCCCGTCCATAAGGGTCAGCGGTAGTGTCAAGAAGGGCGTCCGACCTAAGATTTTGCCGAATCAGTACGTGGATTGACAAGACTATACCGGATCGGACCGGTCAGGGCCCGTGTTAACAACCGCCGCCATTGGTGCTGTGCCCTCACAGGGCACCGATGGACCCCTGAGAAACAGGAAATAAGCCGAAAGATCAGAGCTTCAGTAAGTTTCATTACCAGCTATAGTAAATGTGCCCAGTAAAAGGAAGACGTATACTATGGAGGAGATCACCATGGGCTCTGTGGTCTTCTTCCGTGTCAGTCAAAGGAGTAGAAACAATAAAAAAAAATCTCGTCGTCGTTTCGGAGGATTTATAGTTCACGGTCCGACTGATGACTGTGTCCTTCCTCTCTATAACATGTCACCACACTACCTGATTGGTACCACATGCGGGATAGGCTTTAATAGCAGAGGAGATAGCCAAAAGGCTTGTGTGTGTTGTGTTTTTGTGCTCCTGCTCATGTCACCTTCCAGGCTGTCGATCTCAGAACGACTAGAGATTTTTCTAGAAAGTAGTATTTGAACGCTAAGACATCCCTTGTTCTCCGTCATATTCTGCCGAGAACGAGCGCTCGTTTCCGAGCCGCCCTCGTTCCAAGGAGGCCAGGTTTACTGGGGGTTACTGCTTTTTGCTGGCCCCGGCTCTGCAGGGGGGAGTCTTTGGAAAAGCAGCAAGAAATCTCCATAAGCCCCGGCCTTAGTTCATTGGCCCTTCTCCCACAGAGTCTGCTGAGCTCGGCCAATCGGGCGCCACATCCTTCCCCCATGTCTTTTAATTTCCCTTTTTGATGAGGTTTAGGTATGCTAATGAGATACAGTCGGGGAGCGAGTGTAAAGAGACATTGTACATGGGGTGTGAGAACTGGGGAGAGATAAGGTATCGAGTGAGATTGCGTCATATCAGTAAACCGCCGTCGTTTCCTTCGTATGTGGAATAGTAAGCAAATGACGTCATCACAGATGTGCATCTGACGTCATCACAGATGTGCACTTCCCGGCTTTGGCCCACAGAGCCAGCCACAGAAAAGAACTGCTCATTTGACGTCCAAATTGTGGTTTTGGGTGTCGGACATGCGTCACGAAAAAGACGAATGGCTTTCAACAGATAAGATGGGACCAGAGTAATTGAGTGGTGACTCTCCCTGTTATTATTTTTTTGTCATGGTTATCTCTCCACATCCTCAGCCCCCCCCCCCCCCATGTTGACATGTGTTTTATTTATTGTATATTGTTTTAGGGAGTCAAAGCTGAAGATGCATGACTTACAGTGCTGTAAGAATCTAAGCGATTACCTCAACAACCTACTCTTTTTACCCCACCCCCCCACCCCCACCCCATGCGCCAGGTGGACATGTTCTCCTATGGCATGGTGCTGTATGAGCTGCTGTCGGGGCAGAGGCCTGCGTTGGGCCACCACCAACTCCAGATAGCCAAGAAGTTAGCCAAGGGCGTCCGACCCGTGCTGGGGAGCCCAGAGGAGGTGCAGTTCTTCTGTCTCCACCACCTGTTGACACAGTGCTGGGACACCAAACCTGAGAAGGTTAGTGCAACCAACTGCTTCCCCCACATGACCACCGAGCAAGGCTGCACGACACTCTTTTGTCTTGTTACACTTAAAGGTACAATCAGTAATCTTTTTTTTTTTTTTAGTGAATCGTGAATACTATTAGCAACCAGTAGGAATGGTAACCTCGGCAACCGTGCCTTTGGGCTGGCGTCTGGGTAGTGTGGCGGGGATCGCCGGTTTGAAACCCCGTGTTGCTTCCGCCTTGGTCGGGCGTCCCTACAGACACAATTGGCCTTGTCTGCGGGCGGGAAACCGGATGCGGGTATGTGTCCTGGTCACTGCACTAGCGCCTCCTCTGGTCGGTTGGGGCGCCTGTTTGGGGGGGGGGGGACTCGGGGGGGAGAATGGCGTGATCCTCCCATGTGCTACGTCCCCCTGGTGAACCTCCTCACTGTCAGGTGAAAAGAAGTGGCTGGCGACTCCACATGTGTCGGCATGTGGTAGTCTGCAGCCCTCCCCAGATCAGCAGAGGAGGAGTGGAGCAGCGACTGGGATGGGTCGCATGAGTGGGATAATTGGTCGTATACAATTGGGTAGAAAAAGGGGCGGAAATTCAATTCAAATTCAAAAAACCCCTGTACAATATATTGCTTGGATGCCTTTATGCATGCTCAATAATCCAGGTAAGAGAATGACAGGAAGTGAGTCGTGAGTCGACTTTGTGTGACTGCTCGGATGGAGTCATGGAAGTGTGTCTGTGTTTTGCTCTGCAGAGGCCTCAGGCCTTGCAGTGTGTGAGGCAGATGCAGGAGCCCAGCTTCCCCTGTCTGAGGTACCTCTTACCCTGCGACACCCACTCCCAGCTCTTCCTATCCCACCTCCAGGGATACAGCGCTATCTTCTGGGACGGCGAGAAGGACAGCAGGTCTGTGTGTCTCCTAAGAAGTCCCTCGTTATGTCTGATGCTGCTCTGGCAGCAATCAATAATGTTTTGTCCACAGCATTTTTCACCTATTTACATTCCTTTTTTGCTGCTCACAGCTCTGAAATACAGTCTTTCTTCCACAATTAATTTTTGGAAACCCCCCCCGCCCCATTATATAAACACTGATATTGTTACTGACTCGGTCCGGACACTATACTGCTACTGAATACATTCGCAACAAGGTTTTCAACAAGTTGAAACATTACATCAACACAGCTGTGCCGGAAAAGTTTTGCTCGGCATAAATTCACACGGCGTGTTTAACGTCTTCATTTTAATGTCGTCATACATTTCCGAGTGTAAACCGAATGTTTATGGAAATGAAGTAAGTGTTTTGTGTGCGGCGCATCATGGGCTCGCCGCTTGTTTGGTGGAATGTCTGGAATGCACTTAAAACACAAGCTAGTTCCTGCACTAATCTTATCTTATTTTTTACAACCCCGCACCATACCAGACATGTGAAATCACTGCGATGAATTAACAGTATACTTTGCCCAAGGGCTGCTCTATTCAGGTACTCAAGCCAGGTTTCCCGTTCTGATAAATTAATCACGACACATACATTATCCATCCCTTTATTGTCACCGCTTAATGACATGTATACTGATTTTGAAAAGGAAAAAAAAAGCCACAAAAAAACATGATATGGGACTATTACTGATCTAAAAAAGAGTGATGTAGATAAGCATGCATCTACAATAACTGGTGAAATTAATAAACAATGTCTCCTGCACTTTCCCTACTTTCCCCTATAATGCCCCATTAAGAACCGGAGCATAATGCCACGTTTTCCACAAAGCAAACGTGTCGAAACGCTGAAAGGTCAAATCTCCCATTAGCGCTCTGTTAAACTCAGCGGTGTTGTCTGAAGTAATGTTTTTTATGTATCGGGAAATGTAATGCCTCCGCAGGAGTTTTCCGTGGAAAAGTAAAGGAATATCATACTGTGCTGTTCTAATAGTATATGAAACACAGAGAGCTCAATAGTGCAAGCCTTTGGGGGAAAAAAAGAAAACCTAAAAGAATAAGATCTGAAAAAGGACAACGGACCAGAAAAGAAGTTGATAAAAGAAGGGAGGAAACTGGAATGTTGGTGTTGTCTTCACGCAATGGAGCCATGGGAAGGAGCAGTAAGACGTGAACTTGGTATTCAAATTTCAAAGAATTTCTTTAAGCGATGGTCAGCAGTTTTAAAAACAAGTATTCATTAGTTGTTAACGGACAGATACTATAGCTTAGGATAACACAAAAATGTGTGGGTATTTTCATTTTTATTGAAAATATTGACAAAAAGTTCCCTTTTAATAGCGTAACAAAAATTGGATGCTCAGAAAGATGTGATTGTCTCTTCCAGAGTGAGTCAGTGAGCTATGCTAACATGGCCCAGTATATTAAAACAACGATCCTTAAATAGGAACCCGATGACTCAACATGATGATAAAACGATTGAAGCACTCACCATCTTCAGGCACAAAACAACGTATTTCCTCTTGAAAATGAAAAACCCCTCTGAAAGCTAGAGGCAGGTATGTCAGTACGGTAAGCTGCGACCCTCACCGACACCTTAGTGTCATCTGGTGGAAATGAAAAATAGAGTTGGGTATCACTGGCACAGAAATGGTAGGAATGGCTGTGTACAGATATGATTGTATGAAGAGAGGAAGGATGGAGGGTAAAAAGGAGTGGGCCTAGCATTGAGCCATGAGGAACGGCTGGTTTAACCTGTCCAGGATCGGACTCCTCAAGGTTTTTTTATTTTCATGAGGACATGACAGCATGAAAGCAAGTGTTGCAGGCTTTGAAAATCTTCGGCCTAGGACTCCATACACAATGTATCATCATCATCATCATCATCTTCTTCTTCTTCTTCTTCCTTCTTCTTCTTTCAGCTTGTTCCCTATTCTGTCCATACACAATCTATAATAAAATAAAATAGACATCCATCAAACTGCTAAAAAAGTAGGTAGGTATTTATATATATATATACATATACATATATATACATATATATACATATATATATATACACACACACACACACACACACACACACACACTAAATATTTATATATATAGCCAGAATGTTGCACTGAGACATATACAAAATATTGCAAAGGATATTATTGCACCGATAATATCTGGATTTTATGGTCGGGGGAGGGGGGGGTTGTTAGATACTGAAAAGTCTTATGCCCTGGGGATAGATGCTGTCCTTGAACCTGCTGCTTCTGGTCCGGATACTACAGTACCATTTGCCAGATAAAAATAATAATAACAATAATTGTATTTATAAAGCACTTTTCTAAAACCATGCCACAAAGCGCTTCGCAGAAAAATTAAACCAGACAAGGCAAAAACAACCGTAAGACCAAAAAACCAGTAAGAACAAAAAAAAACAGCATGAATAAAAACAAATATCAGATGGTAGTAATTCAGTCTGTGGCTGGGATGGCTGGTGTCCCTGATAATGTTCATGCCTTCTTCCTACGCCTCCAGGTGTAGAGGTCCTCCAGGGCTGGAGGCTCAGCCCTGGTAATGTGTTGCGCTGTGATTAAAACAGCACCTACATGGTGCAGCTGCCATACCAGGCGGTGAGGCAGCCAGTCAGGATACTCTCAATGGCGCATCTGTAGAAGCTGCAGAGTGTCCTGCTGTGCACACTGAACCTCCTCAGCCAGAGGAAGGAGAACAGCTGCTGTTTTTTCCGTCTTGATGTCAGCGCTGGTGTGAGTAGTCCAGATGAGCTCCTCACTGATGTTCACACTGAGGAAGCTGGCGCTGCCGGCTCTCTCCACTGCATCCCCGATGCGGATAGGGGCGTGCCCTGTCCAGTGCTGCCAGCTGATCACTTCATGATAGGTGGTACGGCCTCCATGTTTGGTAAGATTTGAACCACTTTAGCACAGTGCCGGCGATGCCCAGGCCTGATAATGTCGACAGTACAGTCTGGTGATCCGCTGCCCCAGATGCAGCAGATAGGTTGAGAAGCATGACTGTAGAGGACTTGCCAGCCATTTTTGCTTTTTATATCATAATAAAAATTCATTGGAAACTTAAAAAAACGATAAAACTCGAAGGGTTTTATCAGTTTTTTGTGTGACCCGATAAATCCACTTTCTTGTGGAAAAAAATCCACTAAAGTTAAAGTTCACTTTATGTATTACTATGTGATATCTTATTTAACCCTTCATGTCATTTGATATTTATATTTATGCATTTTTACACACTTTTCTGGCAGTTTGACGTTGTGACTTCTTGCTGAGGGCAGGTCTCGGGGGTACAGAGCCTGCATTTCGACAAGTTCTAATGAAATTGTTTAAAAAGATGTGAAGTTAATTCCATTGAGTATTCACGGGTTGTTCAGATTTAAATGTTAAAGTATTTCTATTGTTATTAATTTCTTGATTTTTAACGCAAAGAAGACTTTTCGATGTGGGACATGTTTTGTCCCTTATCTCAAGAATCAGTGAAGTACTAATACCTGCTGTACCCAGCATTCTTATATCAGCAGTCGCTTGAAGGTGGAACGAGCAGGACTTCCCTGAACACACACAAAAACAGTCCCTCTCAGTCATCACTGACGACCCACTAGACGCGTGTGGCAACGATGATGGCGGACACGGCGCCAAAAAGACAAATATAGCGAGGACAGGTGACTCGGGGGCTGGCCTTCACCCGCTGGCGAGCCCCGGAGGAGAGGATGTGGAGGAAGAGCGAGGCGGGCACCGGCCAGGGGGCGTGTCCTTCTGGTGACGTTCGCTGGGGAGGAGGGGCGTCACACACCACAACCGACAAACCCTCCTCGTTCTACCTTTAATTTGTGTATTCGTTACTGCCCCGAGAGGAATAAATCCTTGCGTCGTTTATTACGTGAGGTTTTTTCCCCTAAATAAGAAGTCTTCCTTTTCTAAACCCAAACCGGTTAGCCAGTTTGCTTCTGTCCGAATCAGTACAAATAGTGTGTTCGATTCGCTTGACAATTAGGACGACAAAACAAAGTTAATGTATGTATCCATCCGGTAACACTTTAGTATGGGGAACATAAAAAACCTTAATTACTAGTGAATCAGTAATGATCAAGATGTCACTCTAGTATGGGGAACATATTCTAAGTAACAGAAACTTAATTACTAGTGAATTAGTAATGATCAAGATGTCACTTTAGTATGGGGAACATATTCTAAGTAACAAAAACTTAATTACTAGTGACTTAGTAATGATCAAGATGTCACTTTAGTATGGGGAACATATTCTAAGTAACAAAAACTTAATTACTAGTGACTTAGTAATGATCAAGATGTCACTTTAGTATGGGGAACATATTCTAAGTAACAGAAACTTAATTACTAGTGACTTAGTAATGATCAAGATGTCACTTTAGTATGGGGAACATATTCTAAGTAACAAAAACTTAATTTACAGTAATTTAACACTATGAACACTTGTAGTTTTGTGTGTTGTTATGTAAGAACAGACCATATTCATTAAGTGTTAGTAAGGGAGAATAACTCTTCTTGTGGTACTACCACCTTATAAAGGCCATACTAAGCAAAGCATATTGAGATGGTACTACTAATAAGCAATACTTCTGAGGTTATAGAGGGAAAACTCATAGTTAATGGCTTACTGGTTGTACAATAAGGCCATGCAGAATAAGGCATTAATGAGTACGTAATAATGACCGATTAAGAGCCAATATGTTGCTAATTTGCATGCTAATAAGCACCTAATTAATGGCGACTACGTTCCCCATACTAAAGTGTCACCGTCCATCTCTTTCTTACTTTTTCTTTCTTTCGCTTTACACGTTTCTGTCAAGTTTGTCGCCGGCTGTGAGCGAGTGACGTGTGTGGCGGTGCTAATCTGACAGTCTAACTACCTCTTTCCTGCAGCCGTCTCTCGGCGTTGTTTAGGGGACGTGAAACAGAGTGTGGTCATAGAAACTTTCTGACACGTGGTTTCTCGTCATGGTTCGGGAGCGGGTTACGGGGGTGTAGTAGGAAACTATCTGCAGGTCTGTTTAATGCAGTTTTTGTTTATGAAAACATACGGGCGTGCACAAGTGTGCGCTTGCTCGCTTTGTTGTCCATCGTATCTGATGAGGACCATCTTCTGCTGTTTGTGAGTCCTGGGGTGGCTGAATAGTCCGATCCTGGATGCACAGTTGCGGTTGCAGACCGGGCATGTAAAAATGGGGCTGGGGCTGGGGGTGGGGGGGTAGCTTTGCAAGCACGCTTTGCTACACACACACACACACACACACACAGAATTATATACCCTGTTTAAGTGACCCTCATTTAGATCTTACAGCATAGTGCAACACATTTACGATATGATAATTACACGGACTCACAACTACACACATTAATTGTACCACGAGCACACACACACACACACACAAACACCTCTGTGGCCACAATAGCTCCCAGGTGTCTTTTGTGATTGCACCCCTGCTGTGTGTGCTTGAGGACTGACTTAATCTCGGTACAATAAAGAAAGCTTTCATCCCTTCATACAGGTGGTTCTAATGACTGCTATTGACTCGGTGCTGTAGGCCCTAATCCTGTCGTTAACCCTTTACCCGCCTCGCCCCAAATCCAGCCCCCCTCGCTGCCCGCACCACCCCCCTCGCCGTTCCCCCGCCCTGGGAACCAGCCGTGTGAAGCCGGGCCATGTGAGTCTGGGAGAAGACAGACATACTCATAAGACAAAGATTATCATCATATTTAGGTGCATTTTCTCTTGACTGTACAACAAAATAGGGAAGGTTGGCACAGACCTGTCTGCCCCGTTACTGCTCCGTCAACTCTTCCTGCCCTGCTAACATTTTGCTAGCCCAGTTTTGTTTTTGTTTTTTTCACCTAAAAGAAATATAAGGGGTATTTTCGATAAGCTTAACAAGAATACTAGGATGCTCTCTTTGGCAGTTGGTATATATATATCGTATAAATCGATAAATTAAGGTGCGACAAACATATTAACCTTTGTAAACCACAGTATTTGTATTATAAAGCAAGGCACAGTTCAAATACCAAAGGATCAAATTTAAAAAAAAAATAATGTACCATAAAATACAGTTAGAGACAATATGGTTGGGCTCATCCAGCCTTGCATGAAAATTATATAGGTCTTCAAACAGATGTGTTACTGTGACAAATGAAGACTAGTCTAGTCCGCCCCTGAGGAGGAAGCACCGAGGGCGGTGTGACAGGACGTGGAAGCGGGGCAGGCTAAGCTAGCTGCTAGCCCATGCAGACCGGCACTTCCCACACTCATCCTGGCGTTCGCTCTCTTGGACAGTGGCATTTATTTATTTGTGGATATGTCGGATATATGTATTCGTGTAGTTTGGATATGTGTTTTTGTCTTGTGTTGCCCTGCTGTGGGCTGGGGGAAATGGTAAATTCTCCTGCTTCCTGATTCTTGCGTGGCAGCACATGTAGTGAAAGTTTTTTTGAGTTGCTACAAAACATCACACAGACAAACTCTCACACACTGTACAACCACATACGGACATGAAACAACCCAATCTCACCACCCGAAAAACAGGCCCTTACATAACATCCACTGGCTGAAAAGTTTGTCCGGTATATTGAAAGTACCTGAAACAAGTACTTGGCAATTGTGGGTCAACCAAGCCTAGGAGATCCAACCCTATGCAGATGGGCACGGCAAGCATAACTTCTATGATGCCATAAAAACCACCCGCGGGCCAAGAGGCTGCTCCCTCGGTCCCCTTGGAGGTGTAGAAGGAGCCACTCTCATAAAGGGCCACACCTGAATCACTCAAGGATGGGGTGAACTTTGCAGCTCTTAAACCTCAACACCTCTGTCCTTGATGAGCTACCCCCCCTATATACCATCCAGAGTCTTGACGCTGAACCGTCCTTCAATTAAGTCTAACCTTAAATAAGTACTTGCCCGGCATTCAGCTCACCGGATCAGCGAATACTTGCCAATCTGGGGCCAAGTAAAACTTCCAGCCCTGTTGACCAGTCAGCCAGAGTCATGAAATGTTCACGTGACGGTGTCTGAAACTGTGTGTCTGTCTCGGCCATAGGAACTACAGCGTGGTGAACGTGGAGAAGGGCCGGGTGGAGGTGAAGAGGATTTCGTGTCCGGGGACTCGACTGACCTGTCAGATGAAGATGGACAATACTCTGTGGACCGCCACAGAGGTAGGCGTCACCCGTCACGATACCGACTCACGATGTGTCGGGGGGGGGGGGTAGTTTACAGTGTTGGGGATGACCACATGACACGTGTGGATGCTCTAGTATTCTGTGTTAGCTAAATGAGTCGGTAGCTCGATGGACGGTGGCAGGCCGCTGTAACTGCTTGATGCTCTGCTCTCCTGTGTGTGTTGTAGGAGCAGGAGGTGTTTATCTATAGTCTGAAGGAGTTGTGTCCTCTGAGACTGCCCCAGAAGCACTTCTCCTGTCCTGCTGTCATCACTTGTCTCTTCCCTGTACCAGCACGAGACCAGGTGGGTTAAACATATAATAATAATGACGATGTCGCTGCTGCATCTCATATCACTCCCTGTAAAGTATTCACTGTTTAGTGCGCTCAAAAAGTCCCACGATGCACCCTAAAAGGGAGCGTCCAATGCGTGCACACCGTCCACGAGGCTCAGCCTTTTCCGTTTTTCTTTTTCAAAGCCATCCAGCATGCCGAACTTCGCCACGAGGGGGCACTGTTACATAACCTCGCACGAACAGGAACACCTTTTGGATCCGGGTGAAAATCAGTTTAAACCGACCTGCTCCTTTTAAAGAATCTGGGTATTTTTCGGTAAAAACCGAAAATGCTGAGTCTTGACTATCCGTTATCCAAACTGCTTATCCTGCTCTCAGGGTGGCGGGGGTGCTGGAGCCTTTCCCAGCAGCCATTGGGCGGCAGGCGGGGAGACCCCCTGGACAGGCCGCCAGCCCATCACAGCTGCTAAATATGCTACAAATACCACAATGCAATGCTTCGCCGGTTCTCCGTTCACCTCGAGCTATCAAATATTGTGTAACAAGATGGACGTCCGGGTGGTGTAGCGGTCTATTCCGTTGCCTACCAACACGGGGATCGCCGGTTCGAATCCCCGTGTTACCTCCGGCTCGGTCGGGCGTCCTTACAGACACATTTGGCCGTGTCGGCAGGTGGGAAGCCAGATGTGGGTGTGTGTCCTGGTCGCTGCACTAGCGCCTCCTCTGGTCGGTCAGGATGGCTGTTCGGGGGGGGAGGGGAAACTGGGAGGAATAGCGTGATCCTCCCACATGCTGCACCGCCCTGGCGAAACTCCTCACTGTCAGGTGAAAAGAGGCGGCTGGCGACTCCACATGTATCGGGGGAGGAGGCATGTGGTAGTCTGCAGCCCTCCCCGGATCGGCAGAGGGGGTGGAGCAGCGACCGGGGTGATTGGCCAAGTACAACTGGGGAGAAAAAGGAGGAAAATTCCAAAAAAAGAAAAAAAACTTGTACGACAAGATGAGAGTAAGGCAGTGGTGGCGCAGTGGTTCGCACGGTTGCCTCACCTCAAGAAGGTCCTGGGTTCGAGCCCCGGGGTAGTCCAACCTTGGGCCTCGTCCTCTGTGTGGAGTTTGCGTGGGTTTCCTCCGGGAGCTCCGGTTTCCTCCCACAGTCCAGAGACATGTAGGTCAGGTGGATCAGCCGTACTACATTGTCCCTAGGTGTGTGTGGGGGGGGGGGGCTGTGATGGCCTGGCAGACTGTCCAGGGTGTCTCCCCCACCTGCTGCCCGGTGACTGCTGGGAAAGGCTCCAGCATCCTCGCCACCCTGAGTAAGGATAAGCGGTTGGGATGATGGATGGATGGCTGGATGGAGGGAAGATGAGAATGAGCTGCAGAGTGATGATTCAGTGAGACGATGTGTCAGAAATCTCCACTTCCTGTCTAGAGTATCCCGTTGACAGGGAGGGTGTAGTGAGTGAGCGATCCGGGGAGCGGTTCTGGATACAGCTTCTGTCATTAAATGGATAGTAAAATCACGATGATTGACTATACACATATTTAGCTGCCCGGCCGTGTCAGCATCATAAAATGGAGGGTATATAGTGTAGTTCCTGTCTGTCAGCCATCCAGCGGGTTCCCGCTTCTAATTGGTGGGTGAAATGTGAATGGATCGGATCGTTCTATTCAAGCTTGAAAATACAAACTGTTATTACGAGGACGAATGTTATTTTTAAGTTTTTGTGGTTTTGGATATGACAGATTGTGTGTCCGTCTGTGTGTGCTGGCATTAGCTGATGAAATGGAAGCAGTTGGCAGTTCCTATAATTTCAGAGAGGCTTACGGTATATATAACATTTTATTAGCCCTCACACACACACACACACACACACAGTGGTGTGGATGCGGGTTTTTGTTGTTATGCCTTGAAACGTGACGTGTCCGCCCCACAGTTTTCGTGTCGGTTCTGGTTCCCTGACATCGTGCGGGGCAGTGAGGGTCCTGCATAAGCCACGTGTTCTGCACCATCACCATTTAACCCGAGACTGAATCACTGCTGTTTGTTTTTTCAAAGCATACACAAAAAAATGAAGGTATTAATGAAATGCCCTGGAAATAATTATCTAGGTCACGACAAACTGTAAAGTTAGGTTAAAAGCTCCGGTTCGAATCCCCGTGTTACCTCCAGCTTGGTTGGGCGCCCCCTACAGACACAATTGGCCCTGTCTGCGGGTGGGGATGCTCCCTGGTGAAACTCCTCACTGTCAGGTGAAAAGAAGCGGCTGGTGACTCCACATGAATGGGAGGAGGCATGTGGAGTCACCAGCCCTCCCCGGACCGACAGCGAACGGGACGGCTTGGAAGAGTGGGGTAATTCGCTGGATCCAATTGGGGGGAAAAGGGAGGGGGGAATCCCCCCCCAATAAAAGTTAGGTGGTGAAAAGGTGGTATGTTCACCCTCTCGGAGTTTGCATATTTTCAGCATGATTTGTAGCTGGGATCACATGTGTTCAGTGTGAGTTTTAGCCTCTGAGAGGTCACACCGGTGTTTGAGGTTTGGGCGGTTTGGTCCACGCCCAGCTGAAAGTCACACCGTCCGTTTAGAGGCTGGTGTTGTTTCATGCGCCGCGGTGCTAAAATGTCACAAAGGAAATGGACGTAACCCCAAGTGTAACATCTTTGCTCCTGACTCAGTGATGAGTATCCCTCTTCGGTGAAACCACGTGATCAGGTGATGATGGTCTAAAGAAACCGGTTGTGTGTCGGTCATTCTGTCCATCCACCTCCAGGTCTTCCAGTGGGTCTTCCAGTGGGTCTTCCACTGGGTCTTCCACTGGGTCTTCCACTGAGTGACATGACCTTCCTCGAGCAACGGCTGTCATGTATATCCAAGCACAAGTCATGGAACGTGTCCTTCCAGAGTGCTGGGAACTGGTTTCTTAAAAGGAGTGTGAACCCTGAACCCTAACGTGTGACGTTCTGGCTGAAAAACTAGCTTCATCTGTGAGCGCTTTTAGAAAGAGCACTTTTACCTGCTAATTAACCGTGTGCCTCTCTGGTGTCCTTGAACCGCTCCATTTGACACCTGACCTGTATCGATCCGTGCTCATTGTCTGTGGGACAAGCTGTTTAATGGTCTGAGCACAGTAATGCCCCGCTAACCACCTCCTGCTTTCCATCAATCCTCTCTCGACCCATGACTGCAGGGCCTTACGAAGTCTTGAAACGCCTTAAATTCGATTGACATCTGTTAGGCCATTTTGGCGAGGAGTGTGTCCATTTTGGGAACCTCAGAATTGCATCTCTGCTCTTTGCAGTTGATGTGGTTTTGTTGGCGTCATCAGAACGCGACCTCCAGCGTGCACTGGGGCGGTTTGCAGCTGAGTGTGAAATGGCCGGGATGAGAGTCAGACCCTCCAAGTCTGAGGCCGTGGTTCTCTACCGGAAAATGGTGGCTTGCTCCCTCCGGGTTGGGGATGAGTTGTTGCCTCAAGTGAAGAAGTTCAAGTATCTTGGGGTCTTGTTCACGAGTGAGGGTAGGATGGAGCGGGAGATTGACAAGCGGATTGGTGCAGCATCAGCAGTAATGTGGATGTTGTACCGGACCGTTGTGGTGAAGAAGGAGCTGAGCCAGAAGGCAAAGCTCTCCATTTACCAATCAGTCTTGGTTCCAACCCTCCCCTATGGTCATGAGCTTTGGGTAGTGACCGAAAGGGTGAGATAGCAGATAAAAGCGGCTGAAATGAGTTTCCTCCGTAGGGTGTCTGGGCTCAGCCTTAGAGATAGGGTGAGGAGCTCGGACATCCGGAGGGAGCTCGGACATCCGGAGGGAGCTCGGACATCCGGAGGGAGCTCGGAGTAGAGCCGCTGCTCCTTCACGTCGAAAAGAGCCAGTTGAGGTGGTTGGGGCATCTGATCAGGATGCCTTCTGGGCACCTTCCTTTGGAGGTTTACCGGGTACATCCAACTGGGAGGAGACCCCGGGGTAGACCCAGAACTCGCTGGAGGGACTACATGTCCAATGTGGCCTGGGAATGCCTTGGGATCCCCCAGGAGGAGCTGGAGGGCGTTGCTGGGGAGAGGGACGTCTGGAGTGCCCTACTTAGCTTGCTGCTACCGCGACCCGACCCCGGAGAAGCGGCTGAAGATGAGATGAGATCTATTAGGCCTAAAAAGTAATTAAATTGTCTTCAATTTTGATTGTGAAGTTTAATTTCTTTAACGTGTCATGATTTAATATATTTTTGATGAAATTAGTTGAATTCTTTTGCACCTGAATCTAAATTTTCGATAACCTCTAAAAGCTTAAACCTACCTCATGCTAACCCCTACGCCAAACCTGTCGTACCTGCAGATTTGTTTTATGGCTTTTTTATGGGAGTTTATGCAGATTTTCTTGGCTCACTCTTTCATATCGGCATTGTGTGTCTAGATGTCTCCCATCATGAGGTGCAATGAAAAATACAGATTACACTTCATTAGAAAATAAGAGTCTGAAAGGGTTTTGCATCAGGCATCAGGCATCAACTTATATGATGTGCTTCTATACACCCTACGCATTGCCTTTGTGCACTGCCTGTTGACACCTATGTCCTAATGGACTTATACATTACGTTACAACAAACAATAATATCTCTTTTTAGCTAATCAATTCTTTGTACTTAGGGTTAGGGTTAGGGTTAGTGTCACAGTGAAACCTACGTTAAATTCCAGACTCTCCCCTTCTCATAGTTGGGCTCATTACTGTTCGAGTGTTGCACAGCCTAAGTGTCAACAAATATTTTCCCCAATGTCATATTTATGATGGACTGTGATGGACTGCCGGCCTGTCCAGGGTGTCTCCCCGCCTGCCACTCAATGGGATAGGCTCCAGCATCCCTGCGACCCTGAGAGCGGGATAAGCGGTTTGGATAATGGATGGATTGTAATATTTATGATGCTTGCTGTAATAATCCAAATATGTATACGACATTAAGCTGAACCATCGACAAAATTTGTGGCCCCCATTTTTATAAAGTCCTGGAGGGATCCTTGCCCTACTTGTGCCACATGTCAGCTGTAACCTTCCAGAATGATTTGTCCTCAAATTGGTCTTTAACCTCTATCTCTGGTCTCAAAAAGGTCTTAAAAGTATTAAACGTAACTGTCTGGGACCTGCAGATGCTCCACCTCCCCGTCTCCTCTGAGTCTCAGCTGTGTACGTCTGTCCCTCCTCCCCTCTTTAGACCCTGCCACGCGTATTTGTGGGAATGTCAGATGGCTTGGTGGCAGTCTACAGCCTGGTGGAAGACCTGCCAGTGGAAGGGGAGGTCTACGTGTGTCCCCACACCATCAACAAGACCATGTTTGGCCTAAAGGACTCAGACCCCAGACAGAGACCGTACTGCGTCAGGAGCATGGCCTTAGTCAACAGCGGCTCTCAGGTGAGGCAGGAGGGAGCAGTGACTCATGTCCCTGCTGCTGACTCTAAGGATCATCCAGTTGTGTTTCTGTTTCGTTTTTCACAACTTGGATCTCATTTTGTACTTTTTGTGTTTTACATCAGCTGCGATACTTTACTCACCAGCTTCATTTTGAGATTTTGGACACAGGACCACAGCCGGACTCGGCTTCAGAACGGTATCTTACGGGGGAAACTGAACAATTCCAATTCAACACAGTTATCTACAAGTTCAAAATGTTCCCAGAGGTGTCCAGTATTATCAATGGTGGACATCTTGCAGGGAGGAGCAGCCTATACTTACCATAGGTGGTAGTAGCCATCCATAAACTAGCCGGCCAGAACAATAGAGAAGTCATAGATGATGGGACTGAGACACAGGGTTTTTTTTGTCAGTTGTGGTTGACAGTTGAGTTTTAAGGCGGATGTCCAGCTGTCCCATAACAAGCTGTCACAAAGCTGAGTCTAGCGGAGGTCCCGTGCCCCAAATCTTCAAAATGAAGCTGGCAAGTTACATAATCGATTTGCACAATGGCAAAAGCTATAACTAATCAGGGCGTCCGGGTAGCATAGCGGTCTATTCCGTTGCCTACCAACACAGGGATCGCCGGTTCGAATCCCCGTGTTACCTCCGGCTTGGTCGGGCGTCCCTACAGACACAATTGGCCATGTCTGCAGGTGGAAAGCCAGATGTCGGTATGTGTCCTGGTCGCTGCACTAGCGCCTCCTCTGGTCGGTCTGGGCGTCTGTTCGGGGGAGGGGGAACTGGGGGGAATAGCGTGATCCTCCCACGTGCTGCGTCCCCCTGGTGAAACTCCTCACTGTCAGGTGAAAAGAAGCGGCTGGTGACTCCACATGTATTGGAGGAGGCATGTGGTAGTCTGCAGCCCTCCCCGGATCGGCAGAGGGGGTGGGGAGCAGAGACCAGGACGGCTCAGAAGAGTGGGGTAATTGGCCAAATACAATTGGGAGAGAAAGGGGGTAAAAAAATCCAAAACAACGAATAAGACCCAGTTTGTAAAAAAAGACATGACCTCTTTAGTACTTGTATGAGTTGGGTGTTAAAATCACAGGACTATTCAGTCATAATTGTTTATTGTCCTGCTCCACATGTCTGTTCCTCTCAGCTGTGGTTCTCAAATGGCCCCGGTCTGCTGGTCCTGGACTGTGTGAGTTTGCGGGCGGTCCAGAGGCTGGACCCCTACAGTCCCCCATCCACCATCGTGGCCCTGGCCTCCAGCTTGAGTCTACTGGGAGACGAAGCGGTGTGGACTTTGGATGACTACAGCAACACCCTGCTGCTCTACCACGCTGCCAGTTACCAGCTCTGTGCCCGGTACAGGTCGGTGAAGATGAAGATCAATCACTTAAACGGCCTTCATTATCAAACTTGTGGTCATCTTTTTTGGCTTTTTTGTGTGTGTCTGTGTGTTTTGGTACAGAGAACTAGGTGTTCAAGTGTATATTCACGTATCTCTTCAGCCATACATACATTCAAATTAATTTTAAAAAATCAAAAATAGTAATAAAAAATGAAAGTAGTAGTAGAAATTATATAAAGATATATATATATATATATATATATATTTAATATAAATATTAAATATATATATATATATACACTACCGTTCAAAAGTTTGGGATCACCCAAACAATTTTGTGTTTTCCATGAAAAGTCACACTTATTCACCACCATATGTTGTGAAATGAATAGAAAATAGAGTCAAGACATTGACAAGGTTAGAAATAATGATTTGTATTTGAAATAAGATTTTTTTTACATCAAACTTTGCTTTCGTCAAAGAATCCTCCATTTGCAGCAATTACAGCATTGCAGACCTTTGGCATTCTAGCTGTTAATTTGTTGAGGTAATCTGGAGAAATTGCACCCCACGCTTCCAGAAGCAGCTCCCACAAGTTGGATTGGTTGGATGGGCACTTCTTTGAGCAGATTGAGTTTCTGGAGCATCACATTTGTGGGGTCAATTAAACGCTCAAAATGGCCAGAAAAAGAGAACTTTCATCTGAAACTCGACAGTCTATTCTTGTTCTTAGAAATGAAGGCTATTCCATGCGAGAAATTGCTAAGAAATTGAAGATTTCCTACACCGGTGTGTACTACTCCCTTCAGAGGACAGCACAAACAGGCTCTAACAGGTACTATTTAATGAAGATGCCAGTTGGGGACCTGTGAGGCGTTTGTTTCTCAAACTAGAGACTCTATTGTACTTATCTTCTTGCTCAGTTGTGCAACGCGGCCTCCCACTTCTTTTTCTACTCTGGTTAGAGCCTGTTTGTGCTGTCCTCTGAAGGGAGTAGTACACACCGGTGTAGGAAATCTTCAATTTCTTAGCAATTTCTCGCATGGAATAGCCTTCATTTCTAAGAACAAGAATAGACTGTCGAGTTTCAGATGAAAGTTCTCTTTTTCTGGCCAATTTGAGCGTTTAATTGACCCCACAAATGTGATGCTCCAGAAACTCAATCTGCTCAAAGAAGTGCCCATCCAACCAATCCAACTTGTGGGAGCTGCTTCTGGAAGCGTGGGGTGCAATTTCTCCAGATTACCTCAACAAATTAACAGCTAGAATGCCAAAGGTCTGCAATGCTGTAATTGCTGCAAATGGAGGATTCTTTGACGAAAGCAAAGTTTGATGTAAAAAAAATCTTATTTCAAATACAAATCATTATTTCTAACCTTGTCAATGTCTTGACTCTATTTTCTATTCATTTCACAACATATGGTGGTGAATAAGTGTGACTTTTCATGGAAAACACAAAATTGTTTGGGTGATCCCAAACTTTTGAACGGTAGTGTATATATATATATATATATATATATATCCATTATCTTAACCGCTTATCCTGCTATCAGGGTCGCGGGGACCCCTTCGAGCAGGATATATATATATATATATATATATATATATTTAATATAAATATTAAATATATATATAGATATTTAATATAAATCCATGGCAACCATGAGCAGAGGGAGTGAGAGCAGGCTCTGCAGGACTTTTCAGTCCAACCTCGGGGGTCGTCCCGGGTCGTCCCGGGTGGTCCCGGGTCGTCCTCTGTGTGGAGTTTGCATGTTCTCCCCGTGTCTGCGTGGGTTTCCTCCCACAGTCCAAAGACATGGAGGTCAGGTGACTCGGCCGTACTACATTGTCCCTAGGTGTGAATGTGTGTGTGTGTGTGTGTTTGTATGCCAAAAAAGGAGGCTGTTTTTGGGGGGGGGGGGTTTCCCCCTTTTTCTCCCCAATTGTATCCGGCCAATCACCCCACTCTTCCGAGCCGTCCCGGTCGCTGCTCCACCCCCTCTGCCGATCCGGGGAGGGCGTCAGACTACCACATGCCTCCACTACCGGTACCTAGTACAGGTACCTACACTACACCAACACATGTTGCTAATTAATACTTGATATATTTGTCTTCGTCATTGCAGCTGTGGCGACAGCAGCCCCCTTCGGGATGTGTTCACCGTCCGGCTGCCTGTTGATGTGGCTGTGGGCGCCGCCCTTGACCGTGACGCAAAAGAAGGAGAGAGGGAAGAGTCGGAGAGGACAAACGGCGGAGTGACTTTGATCTACAGCGAGGAGGGGGGCAGTCAGATCCTCCAACATCAAGAGTCGCTGACGGACCGCGACTCCAACGCCTCCTCGGAGCCGCCGAGCTCGGACCGCTTCGGGTCCGGGATCTACAGCTCGCTGACCGACTCGTACAGTATTCCCCGGTCCGCAGTCTGCGAAGAGATGGATTGCACCCCAGACCAGCAGGCGCCCGCCCACCCCGCGTCTGACCTGCGCTCTGCGGTGACCCTTGACCCCGCACCACCCCACTTGCAAGCATTCACCCTGCTGTCCGTGAACGGGACTTTGTGGGTCCCCAGGTAGGACTACTTCAGGGGTAACTGTGAGTCTCATTTTCGCAGCTTTTGCCATTGTGCATATCAGCTCTGATATCAAGATGATAACGCCCTTCGTTGTAGCGTTTTGGAAACGGGACCACCGCTGAACGCAGCTTTACAACCGAACACGAGCTCAGGCCATGTTTCAACAAGTCCAGTTCAGCCCGGATACCTAAACCACATACTGGGAAGTGAGAACAAAAGCAGAACTCAACTTATTACCCGAATTGTCCAAAATCGTCAGTGGTCGATTGCTGATCTACTTCCTCTACTTACCATAGGTAGTAACCGTCCATACAGTACCCGGCCAGGTAGTAGTAACCGTCCATACAGTACCCGGCCAGGTAGTAGTAACCGTCCATACAGTACCTGGCCAGGTAGTAGTAACCGTCCATACAGTACCCGGCCAGGTAGTAGTAACCGTCCATACAGTACCCGGCCAGGTAGTAGTAACCGTCCATACAGTACCCGGCCAGGTAGTAGTAACCGTCCATACAGTACCCGGCCAGGTAGTAGTAACCGTCCATACAGTACCCGGCCAGGTAGTAGTAACCGTCCATACAGTACCCGGCCAGGTAGTAGTAACCGTCCATACAGTACCTGGCCAGGTAGTAGTAACCGTCCATACAGTACCCGGCCAGGTAGTAGTAACCGTCGATACAGTACCCGGCCAGGTAGTAGTAACCGTCCATACAGTACCCGGCCAGGTAGTAGTAACCGTCCATATAGTACCCGGCCAGGTAGTAGTAACCGTCCATACAGTACCCGGCCAGGAAGTAGTAACCGTCGATACAGTACCCGGCCAGGTAGCAGTAACCGTCCATACAGTACCCGGCCAGGTAGTAGTAACTGTCCATACAGTACCCGGCCAGGTAGTAGTAACCGTCCATACAGTACCTGGCCAGGTAGTAGTAACCATCCATACAGTACCTGGCCAGGTAGTAGTAACCATCCATACAGTACCCGGCCAGGTAGTAGTAACCGTCCATACAGTACCCGGCCAGGAAGTAGTAACCGTCGATACAGTACCTGGCCAGGTAGTAGTAACCGTCCATACAGTACCCGGCCAGGAAGTAGTAACCGTCGATACAGTACCCGGCCAGGTAGTAGTAACCGTCCATACAGTACCCGGCCAGGTAGTAGTAACTGTCCATACAGTACCCGGCCAGGTAGTAGTAACCGTCCATACAGTACCCGGCCAGGTAGTAGTAACTGTCCATACAGTACCCGGCCAGGTAGTAGTAACCGTCCATACAGTACCTGGCCAGGTAGTAGTAACCATCCATACAGTACCCGGCCAGGTAGTAGTAACCGTCCATACAGTACCTGGCCAGGTAGTAGTAACCGTCCATACAGTACCTGGCCAGGTAGTAGTAACCATCCATACAGTACAGTACCCGGCCAGGTAGTAGTAACCGTCGATACAGTACCCGGCCAGGTAGTAGTAACCGTCCATACAGTACCTGGCCAGGTAGTAGTAACCATCCATACAGTACCTGGCAAGGTAGTAGTAACCGTCCATACAGTACCCTGCCAGGTAGTAGTAACCATCCATACAAGTACCCAGCCAGGTAGTAGTAACCGTCGATACAGTACCCAGCCAGGTAGTAGTAACCGTCCATACAGTACCCGGCCAGGTAGTAGTAACCGTCGATACAGTAGCCGGCCAGGTAGTAGTAACCGTCCATACAGTACCCGGCCAGGTAGTAGTAACTGTCGATACAGTACCCGGCCAGGTAGTAGTAACCGTCCATACAGTACCCAGCCAGGTAGTAGTAACCGTCGATACAGTACCCAGCCAGGTAGTAGTAACCATCCATACAGTACCCGGCCAGGTAGTAGTAACCATCCATACAGTACCCGGCCAGGTAGTAGTAACCATCCATACAGTACCCAGCCAGGTAGTAGTAACCGTCGATACAGTACCCAGTCAGGTAGTAGTAACCGTCCATACAGTACCCGGCCAGGTAGTAGTAACCGTCGATACAGTACCCGGCCAGGTAGTAGTAACCATCAATACAGTACCCGGCCAGGTAGTAGTAACCGTCGATACAGTACCCGGCCAGGTAGTAGTAACCGTCGATACAGTACCCGGCCATGTAGTAGTAACCGTCGATACAGTACCCAGCCATGTAGTAGTAACCGTAGATACAGTACCCGGCCAGGTAGTAGTAACCGTCGATACAGTACCTGGCCATGTAGTAGTAACCGTAGATACAGTACCCGGCCAGGTAGTAGTAACCGTCGATACAGTACCCGGCCAGGTAGTAGTAACCGTCGATACAGTACCCGGCCAGTACAATAGAGCGGTCATAGATAATGGGAAATCACGTACATAGTCAGAGACAATGGGGGGGGGGGTCATTGTTGTTGACAGGGGCTCGTGTTCAGTTGACCCATAAGTCGTCGTTGTAAAGCGGCGGTCCTGTGTTCAGAATCTCCTCAATGGCACTGGTGAGTAAAACGATGTCACGAGCAGTATGCATGATGGCAAAAAAAACCTAATTTTCCTTTAAAACTTGTAGGACTTGCACCAGTGCTCACATTTTTATTAGTGTCCTTTGTCAGCGTTGTCCAGTAATGAATGGAAATATAATCAAATAGATTCTTTTGACCCGACAAAACCAGCACGACTTCTGTGCCCTGCAGAGAAGAAAAGCGGTTTACTCTGCTGTGCTTCTTGACGTGTTGTATGTGGCCGTTGACTGAATGTACTTCTGGGAAGCGCTCTTGTACTTTCCGTTGCCTTTTCAAATCCATGTTGTGTAGTTCTTTCAGATTTTCTCTTCAGAGTGTGTAACTGATGGAAGTTTTACTTGATACACCTACTGGTACCAGGCAGATATTACGAGTACATCTAACTTTTTATTTATTTTTTTTCCACTTCCGCTGTGGGAAGATCGCTTCACGGATTCACGTTTGCGGCAGCCTCACCCAGTGCCGTTGTGGGAGGATGGCGGCACGAACTTGGTGTTTGCAGCAGCCTCACCCAGTGCCGGTGTGGGAGGATGGCGGCACGAACTTGATGTTTGCGGCAGCCTCACCCAGTGCCGGTGTGGGAGGATGGCGGCACGAACTTGATGTTTGCGGCAGCCTCACCCAGTGCCGGTGTGGGAGGATGGCGGCACGAACTTGATGTTTGCGGCAGCCTCACCCAGTGCCGGTGTGGGAGGATGGCGGCACGAACTTGATGTTTGCGGCAGCCTCACCCAGTGCCGGTGTGGGAGGATGGCGGCACGAACTTGGCGTTTGCGGCAGCCTCACTCAGTGCCGTCCATGTGATGTCTTTGTCCACGTCTGGGTTTGTGTTTTCATTTGGCGGCTGAGGGAGCTAGTGCTGGATCAGCTGGAGGGAGGGGGGTGTCGGGAGCTTGGTCTGCTGCATCCTGTGGGTCCGGGGACCGTGTGAGGGGGCACCGAGGGTGGTCTGGCAGGGCATGGAGGCAGGGCGGGCTGGGCTGGCTGCTAGCCCATGCGGACCGGCGGTTCCGATAACACCGGGGGCGGTCTTGGCAGTGGCCTCAACTGTGTGTTTGGTGTTGTGTGGAGTGTGTGTGTGTGTGTGTGGGGGGGGGGTGTCGAGGGTGTCTGGCTGGGAGAGCTGGCATTGGATCAGCTGGGGGAGCCTGGTCTGCTGCGTCCGGTGGGCCCAGGGACCACGGCCCTGCTTGGAGCCGCACTTGAGGAAGAAGCGCCGAGGGCAGTCTGACGGGACGTGGCGGCGGCCTGCCCCGCCTCCAGCCTGCCCCGCCTCCACGTCAGTCTGACAGTCCTCCTGGCATTTGCTCTCTTGGACAGTGAATTTCTTTTTTCTTTTTTTGTTGATATGTTAGATATATGCATTTGTGTAGGTTTTTTGTAGTGTAGATATATGTGTTGTAGTTTGGATATGTGTGTTGTAGTTTGGATATATGTGTTGTAGTTTGGATATGTGTGTTGTAGTTTGGATACGTGTGTTGTAGTTTGGATATGTGTGTTGTAGTTTGGATATGTGTGTTGTAGTTGGGATATATGTGTTGGATATGTGTGTTGTAGTTTGGATATGTGTGTTGTAGTTTGGATATGTGCGTTGTAGTTTGGATATGTGTGTTGTAGTTTGGATATGTGTGTTGTAGTTTGGATATGTGTGTTGTAGTTTGGATATGTGTGTTGTAGTCTGGATATGTGTGTTGTAGTCTGGATATATGTGTTGGATATATGTGTTGTAGTTTGGATATGTGTGTTGTAGTTTGGATATGTGTGTTGTAGTTTGGATATGTGTGTTGTAGTTTGGATATGTGTGTTGTAGTCTGGATATGTGTGTTGTAGTTTGGATATGTGTGTTGTAGTTTGGATATGTGTGTTGTAGTCTGGATATGTGTGTTGTAGTTTGGATATGTGTGTTGTAGTTTGGATATGTGTGTTGTAGTTTGGATATGTTTATTGTAGTTTGGATATGTGTGTTGCAGTTTGGATATGTGTGTTGTAGTTTGGATATGTTTATTGTAGTTTGGATATGTGTGTTGTAGTTTGGATATGTTTATTGTAGTTTGGATATGTGTGTTGTAGTTTGGATATGTGTGTTGTAGTTTGGATATATGTGTTGGATATATGTGTTGTAGTTTGGATATGTGTGTTGTAGTTTAGATATATGTGTTGTAGTCTGGATATGTGTGTTGTAGTTTGGATATGTGTGTTGTAGTTTGGATATGTGTGTTGTAGTCTGGATATGTGTGTTGTAGTTTGGATATGTGTGTTGTAGTTTGGATATGTGTGTTGTAGTTTGGATATGTGTGTTGTAGTTTGGATATGTGTGTTGTAGTTTGGATATATGTGTTGTAGTTTGGATATGTGTGTTGTAGTTTGGATATGTGTGTTGTAGTTTGGATATGTGTGTTGTAGTTTGGATATATGTGTTGTAGTCTGGATATGTGTGTTGTAGTTTGGATATGTGTGTTGTAGTTTGGATATGTGTGTTGTAGTTTGGATATGTGTGTTGTAGTTTGGATATACAGTGGCTTGCAAAAGTATTCATGCCCCTTGAACTTTTCCACATTTTGTCACATTACGACCACAAACATAAATATATTTTATTGGAATTTTATGAGAAAGACCAACACAAAGTGGCACACAATTGTGAAGTACAAAGAAAATTATACATGATTTTAAATTTTTTTCCAAATAAAAAACTGAAAAGTGCGGTGTGCAAAAGTATTCGGCCCCCTTTTCTCTGAGTGCAACCAATTGCCTTCAGAAGTTGCCTGATGATTGCTGAATGATCGAATGTTGACCTAATGACTAAATAGAGTCAACCTGTGTGTAATCTAATCTCAGTACAAATACAGCTGTTCTGTGATGGCCTCAGAGGTTTGTTAAGAGAATATTGGGGAGCAAACAGCATCATGAAGTCCAAGGAACACACCAGACAGGTCAGGGATAAGGTTGTGGAGAAGTTTAAAGCAGGGTTAGGCTATAAAAAGATTTCCCAAGCTTTGAACATCTCACGGAGCACTGTTCAATCCATCATCCGGAAATGGAAAGAGTATGGCACAACTGCAAACCTACCAAGACACGGCCGTCCACCTAAACTTACAGGCTGAACAAGGAGAGCACTGATCAGAGATGCAGCCAAGAGGCCCGTGGTGACTCTGGACGAACTGCAGAGATCCACAGCTCAGGTGGGGGAATCTGTCCACAGGACAACTATTGGTCGTGCACTGCACAAATCTGGCCTTTATGGAAGAGTGGCAAGAAGAAAGCCATTGTTAAAAGAAAACCATAAGAAGTCCCGTTTGCAGTTTGCCAGAAGCCACGTGGGGGACACAGCAAACATGTGGAAGAAGGTGCTCTGGTCAGATGAGACCAAAATTGAACTTTTTGGCCTAAATGCAAAACGCTATGTGTGGCGGAAAACTAACACTGCACATCACTCTGAACACACCATCATCCCCCACTGTCAAACATGGTGGTGGCAGCATCGTGCTCTGGGGGTGCTTCTCTTCAGCAGGGACAGGGAAGATGGTCAGAGTTGATGGGAAGATGGATGGAGCCAAATACAGGGCAATCTTGGAAGAAAACCTGTTGGAGTCTGCAAAAGACTTGAGACTGGGGCGGAGGTTCACCTTCCAGCAGGACAACGACCCTAAACATAAAGCCAGGGCTACAATGGACTGGTTTAAAACAAAACATATTCATGTGTTAGAATGGCCCAGTCAAAGTCCAGACCTAAATCCAATTGAGAATCTGTGGCAAGATCTGAACACTGCCGTTCACAAACACTCTCCATCTAATCTGACTGAGCTTGAGCTGTTTTGCAAAGAAGAATGGGCAAAAATTTCAGTCTCTAGATGTGCAAAGCTGGTAGAGACATACCCCAAAAGACTTGCAGCTGTAATTGCAGCAAAAGGCGGTTCCACAAAGTATTGACTCAGGGGGGCTGAATACTTTTGCACACTGCACTTTTCAGTTTTTTATTTGTAAAAAATTTTTTTAATCATGTATAATTTTCTTTGTACTTCACAATTGTGTGCCACTTTGTGTTGGTCTTTCACATAAAATTCCAATACAATATATTTATGTTTGTGGTCGAAACCTGACAAAATGTGGAAAAGTTCAAGGGGTATGAATACTTTTGCATGCCACTGTATGTGTTGTAGTTTGGATATGTTTGTTGTAGTTTGGATATGTGTGTTGTAGTTTGGATATATGTGTTGTAGTTTGGATATATGTGTTGTAGTTTGGATATGTGTGTTGTTCTTTGGATATGTGTGTTTGTGTTGCACTGCTGTGGGCTGGGGGGGAAACAATATTTCATGTTATTTCATGTGTGCAGGTGCATGCAATGAAACGACAAATGAACGTCCCTGAACTGGATCCTCTCATCAAATAGTAAGTGTGTTGTGTGACGTCAGACTGAATGTGGATCTTGTGGTGTCTTGCAGGCGCGGCGGGGATGTGATGGTCATAGAACTGCAGACGCAATCAGACCAGCTGACAGGACGCGTCATCGCCGTCCTCAGCCCTCCTGGATGTTCTTCTCTGGGGTGAGAGAAACTGTTCTCTAGAGGGGGCTGTCCTAAGTGCACTACTTCCTGAACCCGATGTATGTCACATACATCCCTGTAAATCTCACAAATACACATACTACCCTCTTAACTTGAAGTGTTGGGCTGTGAGCAGGCCAAGCTGCAATGATCAGCAGATACCTGCACCCCTGATGGGTGCAGCAGTTATTCAGGAAAGTACTAAGGTGTTTACTGAACCTTCTGGACATTGACGTCTTTGATGGTCCGTCTCTCTCCAACGGTTAAATTGCCAAAAACACAAGACACAAGCTAACTTGTTGTCCAACACAACCGGTGAGCTCAGCTGGTAGCAGCTCAGCTATTACTCAGCAGCATCCTGGAGACGGAGACAAGGCTCGCAGTGTGTCCAGTCATGCTGTGTAGCTGTGACGGATGGGTTGTAGCAGGTCTGTCATGGTCTGTTTTTACGCATCATGTTTATTTTCAGTTTCACTGGTATATTTTCTGCTGCATTCGTGTACGTGTGGACTGTAATGCCGAGTGCTGTACTTCATCAGTGCTTGAAGCGGCTGTAGACAACCCCCCCCCCCCCCCCAGCATTTTATTGTTTGCGCTGCTGTCGCAAAGACAACCGGGTCGCTACCGGTTTATTAGCTGCCTGGTGACTGTCCAAACCAAGACACAACGGTAAGTATCCCAATCTGAACTAGAAACCCCGGTCTTAGTGCTATGATAAAACATCTGGTATTATTATTAATAAGTAGGCAGATTGTGTTACTTACTGATCCAGTACCAGTAGAAAGAATGCCAACTGAATGTGGGTTTGGAACCCTTACAAGTCCCGGTGTTGTGTCGAACTCTGTTTCCCCATCAAGATCTGTTCCCCCCTGGCCAGAGTTCAGTTTATATCACCGGGATGGCTTGATTAACCTAATCTCAACATAACCCTGACCTTAACCTAACTTAGACTTAACTCTAAACTCAGCCTAACCCTTACCTTGTCATGATGCATGCTCAGTAACCCCGAGAAGGAAGTCACAGGAAGTTGAGTCAGTTCATCCGGACACAACGTTTATTGTGCGAAACGTTGCATCAATCATCTAAGTGACCTCTTCCGTCTCAAGTTCAATTTCAACAGTTGAGACTGAAGAAATTACTTAGACCCCTTCCACACTGGCCAAAAAACCCGCTAACATACGTCTTTGGTGGTCAATGTTACACTGACGCGGTGGTTAGTGCTGTCGCCTCACAGCAAGAAGGTCCTGGGTTCGAACCCCAGGGTTGTCCAACCTTGGGGGTCATCCCAGGTCGTCCTCTGTGTGGAGTTTGCATGTTCTCCTCGTGTCTGTGGTGGGTTTCTTCCGGGTGCTCCGGTTTCCACCACATCAAAAACACATGCATGTTAGAGTTAATACTCCTGTCTGTGCCCCTGAGCAAGGCATGGCAAGATGAACTGGAGTTGGTCCCCGGGTGCTGCACGGCGGCTGCCCGCTGCTCCTAGCTACACAGCTAGGATGGGTTAAACGCAGAGAAGAATTTCCTCACAGGGATCAATAAAGTATATCGAAATCAACTGTCCAGATGAACTGATTCAACTTCCTGTGATGACACTTACCTTAACCTAATCATAACCGGTGGCTTACTTGTTTCCATGCGAACACTTTCATTTGGTTTGGGGGAAACAGATCTCGATGGGCAAGCAGAGTTCGATACAACACCAGTGCTCACTCCATGGAGTGAATGCACTTCTGAGGTTCACACTTGATTTACCTTTGTTTCTTCCCGCTCTCCCTCTTTGCCTTCTCCATCAGCAGGGTTCTTTTTCTCTTGGCTGGTTGAGTTTCCACTGCCACTTCAGTTATTCCACCATCAGCCATTTTTGCTACTGGGAATAGCTACCGGGGAAAACAAAAGCACGAGCATTTTCCTATTTTGGTTGTGCAATGGTTGACACATTTACTTTGTGCCGTAAATCGAGCCTTCATTTTCCGGCGAGATCATACCTGGTTCCAAGCAGAACTGCATAGTGAAAACGAGGCTTATAGGGAACCAGTCTAAACGCCAGTGGTGTCATTATTCTATAGCCGTTAAACGGTGCAATCAACATCCATCCATTCATTCATCCATTATCCAAGCTGCTTGTCCTAGTTAGGGTCACAGGATGCTGGAGCCTGTCCCAGCAGTCACCGGGCGGCAGGTGGGGAGACAACAGGCCGCCAGTCCACCACAGGGCCGGCACATTCACACCTAGGGACAATTTAGTACGGCCGATTCACCTGACCTAAATGTCTTTGGACTGTGGGAGGAAACCGGAGCACCCGGAGGAAACCCACGCAGACACGGGGAGAACATGCAAACTCCACACAGAGGACGACCTGAGATGACCCCCAAGGTTGGACAAACCCGGGGTTTGAGCCCAGGACCTTCTTACTGTGAGGCGACTGTGCTAACCACTGCACCGCTGTGACACCGCATAGAGTCAGTCCTTTCTTCAGTTTCCAGTTTTATTAATTCTCCATCTAATGCCCCACTTTCCTCTCCAGAAATTCTAGGAATATTAAGGTTGTTTAGGAATTGTGTCTGCATATCCAGGTTGGAAGCGCACTCACAACTATAGGATTTCCCATAGAAGACCCTGAAGGCCTCATTAATCACTGTTGGGTCCACTATAGTTCTCCCGTGTGTGGTTTCAATGCAGTTAATACACCTTCCTGTTAGGCGTCCGGGTAGCGTAGCGGTCTATTCCGTTGCCTGCCAACACAGGATCGCCGGATCAAATCCCCATGTTACCTGTTGGTCGGCCGTCCCTACAGACACGATTAGCCATGTTTGCGGGTGGGAAGTCGGATGTGGGTATTTGTCCTGGAAGGCTCAAGAAGAGCGGGGTAATTGGCCAGATACAATTGGGGAGAAAACTGAATAAAAAAATAGACCTTCCTGTTTGTTGTTGTTGACCAATCAACATTTACTTCATAATGACAAGATAAAGCAAAAAAAAAAAAAAAAAGTTGTCTACTGCCGCTTTAAGAAAAATGTGAAAAATTGTGCAAAGATTTTTTTCCATTTCTTCAGACCTGAACCTCACATGTATGCACCCGCGCTAGTGAATACACATTTTAAATGCTCGCTTCACAGGCAACAACATAATTGTCCACCATGTAGGCTACTTTTTGATAATGCTTTAGCAAAGCTAGTTACAGTGTTTGTACACCATCCATTCCATCCATTATCCAAACCGCTTATCCTGCTCTCAGGGTCACGGGGATGCTGGAGCCTACCCCAGCAGCCATTGGGCGGCAGGCGGGGAGACACCCTGGACAGGGCGCCAGGCCATCACAGGGCCCGCCAGCCCATACCCTGCATTGTAAATATACATTTTGCTGGGCGATATTCACTCCACTCTAGTGTATCAGCACTTTTCTCAAAAGGCCAGCGAAGCCGGGTTCTTATGTTGAGTCCATCAAAACGACATTTGGCGTTATCCGTCAACACCTTTAAGAATTAGGTAAATGACAAAAAATTCTCAGTTAACACAACCCGTGGATGAAACCGTACCACAACAGAATGTAAAAGCAGTTAGCAGTGATCTTCTGGCGACGGAGGGCCCAGTAAGCGTGGCTGAGAGGTGGATGTCAGGGCGGTCTCTCTGTTAGCCGTGATACCAGCATCGTAGTGGATCCATGACAGAGGTGCAGCTGGAAGATTTGGCCAGGATCTGCGTCTGTAACCTCTTTATTTTCCAGCCAAGTCTGCAGCCAGCCAAGACCGAGGGGGGAAAAAAGCAAAAGGCCTAGATATTAATTTGCTGATGCAGCATCGGTAAAGCTCAGTGAGATCCTTCATCATGTGCTTACGGTGGTTAGCCGGGCTCTGTAATTACTTCTATAAAAGAGCCAACAGCTGGTCCTTCAGAGAAGGGATTTCTGCGTGTCCACAAGGGAGCCAGCCTTTTAGCAGCAAGCAATAAAGGGCCACCCAAATCAGGGTCCTTAATAAGCAGCTATTATGTGGTGCACCTGTAACAGAGGTGACACTCGGGAAGGTCACGGCTCAGGTCGGGTCATAAGGAGGGGTCCGATAGTTTGGAAAATGGAGCTGGAGTCTGGAATATCTATTCGGCTTTCATTCCTTTGACACGGCCCTTCTTCCCTTCTCTATTTTTCCGACAGGAATATTTATGTGTAGTGTCATGCACACCTATTCTGGGCAGGCATTTTGATTTAAGGCGTTTTTAAGCAGATTTAGTCTGAAGTCGGTATTTTTACTTAGTAGGTCACACGCCAACTCGATATTTCCTTGGGTTTCGGTGGCCATCGCTGAGCTTCAGCCCACCTTAGCATATAATCATTAGGTCGTATATCATCTATATTATAGAGAACCTGAGAGGAGACGGGTGAGTGATGCGTCCCAGTAGATGAAACAACAATGATGTCGATAATACAGGGTTGTAGCTCATGATTCATGACTGGTTGACATAAGGCAGCAAGGTCGCCAGAAAACCCTTCTTTCTCCCAGAATGCTTTGGGGCATGAGCCTCACTGATTCACTTAAAAGAGGAATTTTCCACTTTTCACTTTGCAAAATCCTGTAACATTGTTCGGATCAGTTTAATGTCTTTTACTGTTGAGGAGAAACGGGTTTTACGTTTCTCCCTTAGTTTGCTTATTTTTGGGGTGGGGGGGTGGGCAACAAGTTAATCCTTCATAGGTTCTCAGAGAAACTCGGACGGAGCCGTAATTTTCTTGCTAACAGTACATCCAGTGTCCTCTGGCTTTCCAGGAAACCGCTTCCCAGAACAGCCACGAGCTTCTAGGAAGAGTCCACATGGTGATCAGGCCGCACGAAGATGTGCCGCAAGTGTCGTCATTCCTCCGCCGTCGTTCTCTAACGCTCGCTGATTTGTTCCTTTTTCTATCTGCCTCTTTCTTCTCTCAGGATCCTGGAGGAGGCGGCGCTGGTGGCAAAGGACACTGTTGTGTGCGGCTTTCGTAAGGAAAGCACGGAGTGGTGCCTGTGTGTCTGGAGGGGCTGGGGCTGCCAGGAGCTCGAAGTCTTCTACCAGTCCTACGAGGAGCTGGGCCGCATGGAGACCAACATGAGGAAAAGAAGGTAGCCGTTGTGCCGCGGCAGCGTGCAGAATCGCAGCTCTGTACGGAGGCCCGGCCATGGGGGAATACACACTCACTGACCCACAGTATTGAGAGCCGGGGGCCCTCCGACTTCTGACATCAGGGCCAGTCAATTCGGAGAGCCCGGGCTCTGTTGGGAGACCGTCAAAGGCACCTGTGTGTCTCTGTGAAACAGCAGACTATGGATGGAACAGGTGTCATGGCCGACCACACAGACGCTCTCAGACGGCGCAGCCTGACAACCGGAGGCCTCCGTCATCGTACCACGTGACTCACTGAGCAGCACCACACGAAGTACGCATGCTTGCCCTTTCAGTTTCACCTCCCGCCAGAATCTTGTTAACACAAAACCCATCTGGGTTTGATGCAACATTGTGTAGTTTTTTCCCCAACATGACATACTATAATAGCCCCCCTCCCCATCCACCCCCGTATGTCTGTGTTATGTTTATCTGTCGTCTTGTTTCACCCTGTTCAATGTAAAGCCACTTCGAGTGTTAGAAAAGCGCTGTATAAGTTGAATTTATTATTATTAATAATATTATTATTGTTGTTATCATCATTATTATTGTTATTATTATTATTATTATAAAGTGGACCGTAGCCACCGCTGGTCTTCCTGAACAAAATGCATGTGTACTGGAGGAGGGTGAACAACTGAAGAGAGGATGAGGGTACGTGAAGGACAGGATATATGGGTACGTGTAAAATCCATATCCAGGCACTCATGTTAGTGTGCAGGTAAACTTCGGCAACTTCAAGTGTTACGCTACACGTTGCCGCTCGTTCATGCCTTCATCGAGTCGTTCTCCACACTAGTACCTGGATCTGGATTCTTTAAGCCACATCACTACCCTGTTTATCCATTATCCATTATCCGAACCGCTTATCCTGCTCTCAGGGTCGCGGGGATGCTGGAGCCCATCCCAGCAGTCATGGGGCGGCAGGCGGGGAGACACCCTGGACAGGCCGCCGGGCCATCACAGGGCCCCCCCCCCCCACACACACACACACACATTCACCCCTAGGGACAATTTAGTACGGCCGATCCACCTGACCTACATGTCTTTGGACTGTGGGAGGAAACCGGAGCCCCCGGAGGAAACCCACACAGACACGGGGAGAACATGCAAACTCCACACAGACGACGACCCGGGACGACCCCCAAGGTTGGACTACCCTGGGGCTCGAACCCAGGACCTTCTTGCTGTGAGGTGACCGCGCTAACCACTGCGCCACCGTGCCGCCGTGGCGGCAATAATAAAATACACAATAATACACAATACAATAATAAATATGAAATACACAATAAATATACACAATACAATAATAAATCAGTACACACCCTGTTTATGTCCTTCATTTATCCTTATGTCTTACCCCATTTTAACATTATAAATAAAACCCCAGTTGTTCAACTTGGTATCTGAGACTTATAATAACAGACGATGCCAGTAATGTACTTTTATTTTTGTCAATATCGGCCTTTTAGCAGCTACATAATTTATTATAAAATATTAATGTAGGCATATTGCATGTAAATATGTTGTGTATATACAGAGTGTTCGGGAGGACTATTAAGGACTGTATAGGTGGTTGTTGTTTTGTATAGCTAACGTTTGCCCCAGGGTGTCGGTGAGGACACAGTACATGGAGTGTAGATTATAGTTTACTCCACAGCTTGATGGTCCTGCTTTGACCGCAATACAGCCTCCTCACTCCGGTACGGCAGGGTATCGACCTGCCAAAGCTTCTCCACATTCTTGAAAAGCTCTGAGGTCTGGGGGAAGATAGATGTTACTAGACACTGCTGTGGTCATAAGGGCTGTTGGACCAACTTTGTAGGGCCCTGAAGAGTCCAGCCCAGTCTGGTCCGGATAGCTGCAGGGCCACCTGGAGGACCTAGCTGGACAGGCTCGATAGGGGTAATGAGGTGGGGCTGATCGGCGCCAATCAGGACCAGGGGTCTTGCATTCTTGAAGGACTGGATTGGCAGACCGACCAGGTGTTTGTACCGCTTCTGGAGTCTGTCCATCGGGTAAGATTGGTTGGCCAGGCCAAGACAAGTTGCAGTGAAGGCCTCTGTGATGAGGAAGCTGGTCTTGGGCTTAGCTGCTGGGGAGATACGGAAGGACACAGAAGAGCCGCGGAGGGTCTGGACATCCTGCCGGATGGTCCTTAAGGCTAGGTCTTCGGGTCTCCTTTATAATCCTAAGTCTCGGGTGGCTGCTGGGAGGAGCATGGTACACTCAGACCCGTCATCCAGGATGGCGAATGTCTCCAGGGTATGATTTCCATGGTGCAGGAGTACTCGGATGACCTTCGGCAGGACACTGTTGCCTTGAACTGGTCTGTCCACGTACAGCATTTCAGCGGTGTTCACCAGGCAGCTCTGCTCGTTAGTTGGCTCAGCTGTCTCCCCAGGTGCTCTAGCATTGACCTCATGTAGAACCTGCAGGTGCTTCCCTTGGCACAAGCTGCAGGGCATTGGGCAGCTGTTGGTCTGGATCCACTCCTTGGGTTGCTCTTTGGACAACTCTGTCACTTCCGTACACTGACTGAGGTAGTGTTCTGCATCGTCACAGAACGGGCAGTAGGGCTTGGCTTTAGCTTTCTTCTTAGTAGAGCCTTCCTGCCTGGTAGTGGCTTCCTCTTCTTCGGCTCCGTGGAGGACCGTGACGGACCGCCTTCCCTGGCGACCCTCTTGCTTCGGCGCTTGCTTCTCCTTTGTCCCCTTGGCTGCTGACTGCCCATCGAAGTCTTGGCACCATGACTCATATGGTAGCCACTGCGAGAAGTCAAGCAGTGTGTAGGTGGGCCTTGGCTGGTTGAACATATGTCGATGGAAGTCTGCTCGTTGCTCCGGAGGTAACTTGCTCAGGAGGCGGGCTACATGAGACCCGCATTGGAGCTCCACATCACTGTCAGGACCCAGGGTTTTCAGTAGGCCGACCATTGATTGGACATGGAGGGCAAACCTCTCGAATGCTGTGGTATCCCCATGCTGGACTTCGGGGAAGTCCATGACACTGGCAGTCTTCTTCAGAGCTATCTGGTGGGGCTGGCTGAATTTTGCATTGAGGACTGCCATGGTGTCAGTGTAGGGTGCAGGAGAATTGAGGTAGGAGTCGGTGACCAGCTTTGCCTCCTCCAACTCTAGGTGATCCACCAGGATCTGGTATTTGAACAACTCCGTGCTATTGACAGGCAGGAGGTTGGTTCTCCAGTGCTATCTTCAGGTGAGCAAACTCACTTGGGTCACGGTGGCTGAAGTTGGGGATTGTTGGTCTTGGTCCCCTGTAGGTTTGCTCGGCTACAGTTGCTGGACTGTAGGAAGTCTGAGCCAGAGATTGTGACTTCATTCTCTGCGTCCATGGTGAGTGATGCAGGTGAACTGATGGGTATCCAAGCCGGTACTGACTTGGAGACTGTTGGGACATGTAGGCTGCTGGATAGCTGTGAGCCCTGGAAGGTGGTGGCTGCGAGGCAGGGACACGTCGATGGTGTTGGGGTTGTGGTGTGACGGACTGGTGGGTAGGGAGAGGATGATATTCACAATTGAAGTCCTCTGGCTCTCTAAATCCCATCGCAGGTGGGGGGCTATAGGGCACGTGGTGGCCGCCCCGATCATTGGCAGGGGTTGAAGAGGACGGGCTTGGACCCTCATCAGCTGATACTCGGCTAAGTTTTGATTCAGATGCTCCAACGTAGGCTTGACATCGGCAGGCTGCTCTTGGTCATCAGATTCAGGCCATGGAGGAGGCTCAGGCCACTCTTCATCCTCGCTCAGTCCTTCGTTGCATGGTGGAGGGAGGGAGTAGCCAGGTGGAGCAGGCTTGGGCCTTGAAGGAAGGGGGGGAGGTCTAGACCAAGAGTCGGTGAAAGGTGAGCTGATAGGGGGATGCTGAAATGGTCTCAGGCTACTGGCAGGCTCTACGAGCCTCTTGATGTCAGCTCTGACCTTCTGGAGCTCTGCTAGGTCAGCATGCATGTCTTGCTGTGACTGTCGTAGTCTCTGGTTCCCCTTTCTGATTTCTTGCCGCTCATCTTGGAGTCTCACTAGCAGCTCCCTTCCCTCCTGGAAGTTGTGGTGAGATGAGGGGGATTCTCTGTAGGTCTCCTCATGCTGTGCCTCTCTGCGCAGACCTTGGGCTAGCTGGGGTTTGGAACCGTACTTTTCGTAGCTGCTATGAGTTTCCTCATGATACGGGTCCCACTCATTGAGAGCAGCATTCCATCGGGCCTGGTGTCTGTAGGGTGAAGCATGTGGAGAGTTGGGGGGTGTCATCTTGGCAGCTCTCTCTGTCTGAGAATTCCATACCTCTTCTCGCCCATGCCTGTAGTGTGCCGTGCCTGTGGGTGACGAGGCGCGGCGTCTCTGGATGATATAGTCCGTCTCGTAGTCATTGAGATGTTGTGGTGGGCATGTCTGACGCCTCAGGCGGGGTTCTTCATCATACTCCATCTCAAATGGTAGGGATAAGCACTGCTATCCGGCTCGAAGGACCAAATGTTCGGGGGGACTATTAAGGACTGTATAGGTGGTTGTTTGTTTGTATAGCTAGCATTCGCCCCAGGGTGTCAGTGAGGACAGTACACGGAGTGTAGATTTTCATTTACTCCACTTTATTCCAAGGCACAAAGGCTTTGGCATTCTTCATTGGTCTCGCAATTATTAACATGCTGTGTGGTATATCCTCATGGACGCACACATGCATAGATCAAACAACAAACTCCAACTTAGATCGTCTTCTCGTAATGTTAGACTGTAAACGTAATATTGCTGGTAGTAGCAAACTTTCTCTCTCGTCTCCATTGGGAGGCTAGCCCCAGAATGATTCTGGTCTTGGGGGCGGGGCCAAGATCTGTCAATCACCAGCTTTGTGAATGGAGCCTTTCTAATACAGAGTAAGCAATCTTGTACTGAATTAAGTTTTCATGGTCATAATAAAGTCTTTGTCGTCCATTTCCTGTTGCCGGCAGAACCGTGACACAGCGTACTGTTAACTGAGCACGTGACGGTGTGCTGAGGAGAGACGCTGTGTCACGCCCTCCTTCATGGGCATGTGGACTAATATGGAGACATGGAGATGGATGGAAGGACATTGATAGATGGGTAAAGGGGGCGGACGAAAAGGTCACCACTTGGTAATTTGGCCCGTCTTGCCCAGAAAAAAAAAACTCCCAAGAAGCTATTTTGCTAGTTTACCCAGAATCCCCCGTTCTATCTCATTTTTAGCACGCGCTATTTCCATTGGAAGGCACAGGGGAGAAAGGGGAGGGGGAAAATGATCTCTCTGTTTTACGCGTGGGGCTTGTGATGCTTTTGCCCCCAAAATGATCTGCAACCCTGAAAAGACGCCATAGATGGTTTTCTTGGATGTACCAGCAAACCCTTCAGTAAACAGAGATGACAAGATGAGGAGGTGCCAGCAGTTTACCCAGCAGCCAACATGGTGGCACTGCAAATATCATGAATGATGTTCTTGTCATTTAGAAAGACTTGGCCTTCTGTTCGATTGATATGAATAAATTAGATACAGGGTTCGGGTGCTCTCGTTCCACTCCCCCCCCCACCCCCGCCCCCGCCCCAACACTATTCTCAGGCCGTTTTGTCCACAGCGTCTCGGGCTTCTTGCCCTGCCGCACGACTCGAGGGGCAGACGCTAGGCCGCTGACGCTGGTTGTTGCTCTGCTGGCATCCGAGTTTTACTTTGTGTGTGCCGGCCCGTTTGGTTCAGAAATTCAACATTTGAGATGCACTGAGATTTTGACGTCAGCGCCTCTCCAGACGGTCAGACAGACGAGGGCGGTAGTGAGGAAAATCCTTTGATGGTCAATACGTCTCTGCTGGCAACCCAGCCCAACAGGCCTAGTGAAGGTGAACACTGTCAATGGTTTGAAAGGGGGGGGGGGTTGTTTGTATACATGTCAGATAAATTTCATCTCATTTTCATCCATTAAAAATTCCTTCAAAACCCACGTTGTGAGTATATTCCATTTTTTTCTAATATTTATTTTAAAATTGAGGTTACTTTTTCAACTCTTTTTTGATTCACTACTTTATTAATCCTCACGGGGGCAATTCTTTCTCTGCATTTAACCCGTCCTAGCTGTGTAGCTAGGAGCAGTGGGCAGCCAGAGGGCAGCGCCCGGGGACCAACTCCAGTTCATCTTGCCATGCCTTGCTCAGGGGCACAGACAGGAGTATTGCCCCTAACATGCATGTCTTTCTGATGGTGGGGGAAACCGGAGCACCCGGAGAAAACCCACCGCAGGCACGGGGAGAGCATGCAAACTCCACACAGGGGACGACCTGGGATGACCCCCAAGGTTGGACAACGCCGGGGTTCAAACCCAGGACCTTCTCGCTGTGAGGCGACAGCGCTAACCACTGCGCCGCCGTGTCGCCAGAGCATTAACCCTGACATGCGTGACTTTTTGATGGTGGGAGGAAACCGAAGTTGATTCACCAAAACCCAAACTCCACTAAAAACTGAAGACCAGGAGTCTGCTCGCTACCTATTTTATCTTACAGAAGAGGAAACCGATAATGGTGACGTCATACCACATGAAGGTGTTGCTTCCTCGTTCTCAAAGGCACCTTAGGCACGAGTCCTCCCACATGTGCAGTAAAACAGATGCCTGCGAGGTTGAAGGTTCGAGGTTTCTGAAATGTTTTCCAGCAGGATGCAGCACATTAAAGTATACAGCTGGATCAGTTCGGCTAGCCGCGGTGACCTGTGCTGCGAACGTCTCTGCAGCCCGCGTGACTTCAAACTGCTGGCGGCTGTTCGTTCCCTAATCAGCATCCAGAGGCAGGCTTCTCTCATGTCGCCTCCACCACAAACCCAGAGCCCGTCTCGACTCTCTAATTGAACCCATTACCCAAGAATTAGCCAGGAGTGAGCCTGCTAAAAGCCACCCTATGTTTTCACTGTCATACTTGCAGCTGTTTCCAGACTCATTTTGGGGCAAGAAAAATACTTGATGGTGAACTCAGAGCGGCTCAGCGCCTTCAGTTGAAGGAAGGGTCAGGTTGCTGTGTTGGCCTTGTGTCCTACCAAGTTCTACACAACTCTTATAGTTCCTCTCAACTCAAGGTCCTACATACTATGTGAAAAACTAGGGAAGAAAGGGTTTTCATGTAACCCACTAAGCCATTTTTCAAGCTCATCTACCCATTAGGGTACGGGGGGGGGGTTACTAACTTGCCCTTTCCACCTATTCACGTCTTACATTCAGCTTCCACTATTCATCATTCTCGACATCCACCCCATCATGGCATTACAGCTGTGATTACCACATAGGCAGTTTATAACCCCAGCTGTGACCTACAGGGGAGGGGCATCACATAGCGATAACTCAAAGCAGTGTGTTGTAACATCTGCATGATGGCTGCTGGCTGCAAGTCAGTCGACTGATGGTGCTACAGGATCTTCACAAGTTTACTTTTCAGGATCTCCGCAAAGACGTACTCCTGTGTGATACCACATACTTCATACCTCACGGTAACTCAACTCATCGCGGCCTACCTGCAGTACTCTATCATAATACACCTCCAATGCCATCGTGGGCCACCTAGCACTGTCGCCTCACAGCAAGAAGGTCCCGGGTTCGAACCCTGGGGTTGTCCAACCTTGGGGGGGGGGGGTCATCCCAGGTCGTCCTCTGTGTGGAGGTTGCATGTTCTCCCCGTGTCTGTGGTGGGTTTTCTCCGGGTGTTTCCTCCCACCATCAAAAAGACATGCGTGTTAGGGTTAGTACTCCTGTCTGTGCCCCTGAGCAAGGCAATGGAAAGAAGAACCGGAGCTGGTCGCCGGGTGCTGCACGGCGGCTGCCCACTGCCCCTAGCTACACAGCTGGGACGGGTTAAATGCAGAGGAGCAATTGCCTCACAGGGATTAATAAAGTAGTAAAAAACAGAAGAAGAACACTGCTCATACTTGGCTCGCCCCCATCCAATAACCTTGTTTCTGTGTACTCTTTGTCATATCTACTTTTTATAACTGTTGTATTGAGTCTTTACTTGTGTATAAGTATGTGTATGTGTGCAACTGAGGACAACGTGTCAAGTCACATTCCTTGTCTAGGAACATAGTTGGGCAATAAAACTGACTGACCTTATAGACCCCCAGCCACTGAGACACAGACCGGCAGGATGAAGTATAATTACTGCTTTCATGTGTACATCCTCTCTCCATGTTCAGTGTACATGAGATAAGTCATCTGAGAGGAAGTTCATACTGTCCAGTCTGGTGGCGAGTCCTACTGTTGGTATAATCGTCACATCTTTCAGGGGGACACCATTTTAAAATGACCTCTCTTGTCTCTTTGGTTGACCTTCATCCTTAACGTGGTCTCTGGTGGCACTTGGAAGTGGTCTCTGGTGGCACGTGGAAGTGGTCTCTGGTGGCACGTGGAAGTGGTCTCTGGTGGCACTTGGAAGTGGTCTCTGGTGGCACTTGGAAGTGGTCTCTGGTGGCACGTGGAAGTGGTCTCTGGTGGCACTTGGAAGTGGTCTCTGGTGGCTCTTAGCAGTGAAGATGTGGATTGGCAGTAGCAGCTCTGTTGCCTAAACACTTCCTACTGCTGTCTGCTACTGAGCTCTTCCCAGCATGCACCTGAAAAAGAGAGACACTTGGTCGTTATATTGTTACCGTGAATGTGTTCTCTGCATGTAACCATCCCGGCGTATAGGAGCAGCTGCAGCGCCCGGGGACCGACTCCAGTTCTTCTTTCCATTGCCTTGCTCAGGGGCACAGGCAGGAGTAGTGGGCCTAACATGCATGTCTTTTTGACGGTGGGAGGAAACCGGCGCACCCGGAGGAAACCCACGTGGTGACGTCATGATTTCCCAGCTTTGATCTGAGACAATGAGAAGCTACGTTGCACTTTGATTCTCCTCTTCACGGACTCTTCATCACCCGAGGCACACTGATACTACATGCACTCAACTTGACAGCTACTCGTGGTTATATGATTACTGTATAGTAAATGTAGTATTACTCCATATGGTACTACTATGATATGACTACTCTGTGGCAAATGTACTGCTACTACTACTTCATATAGTGCTACTATGATATAATTACTATAGCAATTCAATTCAAATCAGTTTTATTTGTATAGCCCAATATCACAAATTACAGATGTGCCTCAGTGGGCTTAACAGCAACACAACATCCTGTCCTTAGACCCTCTCATCGGGTAAGGAACAACTCCCTAAAAAAAACCTTTTAACAGGGAGAAAAAACCTCAGGGAGAGCAACGGGGGAGGGGTCTCTCCCCCAAGACGGCCAGCGTGCAATGGAGGCTGTACACAACTTATACAATACAACACTGAAAGAGGATAACACAATTATAATGGACTTATGAAATATATGAAGAATACGATGCAAATGTGCTACCACTTCATATAGTGTTACTATGATATAATTACTATGTAGCAAATGTACTACTACTACTATTTTATAGTGCTACTATGAATAATTACTAGCAAATGTACTACTACTTCATATAGTGCTACTATGATATAATTAATATGTAGTAAATGTACTACTACTTCATATAGTGCTACTATGAAATAATTACTATGTAGCAAATGTACTACTTCATATAGTGCTACTATGAAATAATTACTATGAAGCAAATGTACTGCTACTACTATTTTATACTGCTACTATGACATAATTACTATGTAGTAAATGTACTACTACTTCATATAGTGCTACTATGACATAATTACTATGTAGTAAATGTATCACTACTTCATATAGTGCTTCTATGATATAATTAGTGTAGTAAATGTTCTGCTACTACCACTTCATATGTTGCTACTATGATATAATTAATATGTAGTAAATGTACTACCACTTCATATAGTGTTACTATGATATAATTACTATGTAGCAAATGTACTGCTACTTCATATAGTGCTACTATGAAATAATTACTATAGCAAATGTACTACTACTTCATATAGTGCTACTATGAAATAATTACTATAGCAAATGTACTACTTCATATAGTGCTACTATGATATAATATGTAGTAAATGTACTACTACTTCATATAGTGCTACTATGACATAATTACTATGTAGTAAATGTATCACTACTTCATATAGTGCTTCTATGATATAATTAGTGTAGTAAATGTTCTGCTACTACCACTTCATATGTTGCTACTATGATATAATTACTATGTAGCTAATGTACTACTACTTCATATAGTGCTACTACGGCATAATTACTATGTAGCAAATGTACTACTACTTCATATAGTGCTACTATGATATAATTACTATGTAGCTAATGTACTACTACTTCATATAGTGCTACTACATAATTACTATGTAGCAAATGTACTACTACTTCATATAGTGCTACTATGACATAATTACTATGTAGCAAATGTACTACTACTTCATGTAGTGCTACTATGACATAATTACTATGAAGCAAATGTACTACTCCTTCATATAGTGCTACTATGATATAATTAGTGTAGTAAATGTACTACTACTTCATATAGTGCTACTACGACATAATTACTATGTAGCAAATGTACTACTACTTCATATAGTGCTACTGACATAATTACTATGAAGCAAATGTACTACTACTTCATATAGTGCTACTATGATATAATTAGTGTAGTAAATGTACTAGTACTTCATATAGTGCTACTATGACATAATTACTATGTAGCAATGTACTACTACTTCATATAGTGCTACTATGACATAATTACTATGTAGCAAATGTACTACTACTTCATATAGTGCTACTATGACATAATTACTATGTAGCAATGTACTACTACTTCATATAGTGCTACTATGACATAATTACTATGTAGCAAATGTTCTGCTACTTCATATAGTGCTACTATGACATAATTACTATGTAGCAAATGTACTACTACTTCATATAGTGCTACTATGACATAATTACTATGAAGCGAATGTACTACTACTTCATATAGTGCTACTATGATATAATTAGTGTAGTAAATGTACTACTACTTCATATGTTGCTACAATATAATTACCATGTAGCAAATGTACTGCTACTTCATATTGTAGTACTGACATGATTCACATGTAGTTCCCTATGACATCAGTTGGTGACATGCAAATTAAGCTGCTAGTTGTTACTCGCTTGTAGAGTACTTGTGGAGTACTTGTGGAGTACTTTGGCTGAAGCCGCGTTAGATGAGTAAGATGAATCGACGCTCCGGCCTCCAGAAACCGAGCGGTGGCCAGAGGGTGTTGGGGGGCCGGAGGAGGGGTGGGGTGCTGGGTGGGTGCGGCAGCCGGAGTTCAGAAATCAACAACAGCGTTATGAAATCAACTCACTTTCCCCCCACGGAGCCGCACAATGGCTCTGTTGTGTGTGTGAGCCGTGTGCTGTTTACCATCTCAAAGAGATTTGGCTTACTGCAGGGCAAAGCCTCCCCAGACCGCTGATCACTTGCACACCTCTCACACCACGTCTGTGTGTGTGTCTGTGTGTGTGTGTGTGGGTGGGTGTGTGTCACATTTTGTGTGTCAGGACATGTGTGGATACTGTGGTAGAAACACTTCATCTTCAGGTGGGTGGTGAAGACAGGATGGGTACCCTGGGTTATGACGGCCTGGTTCGTGTGTGTGTGTGTGTGTGCGCAACAGAACAGCACAACGACATCAACACACAACAATACAGCAAGATATACAAACATAAAAATAATTTTTTTTTAAAAAACAAATGGAAAAAAAAATAACCCCCCAAAAAATAACAATAAATAGTTGTCTGGAAATGTTTCAATATTCACACAAACATTTTGATCAGGCATTCATTTGGTCAGCGTCATTTCCCACGTAAACGTCCCGTTTTCCCAGGTCCTTCTCTCGGACTCTCAAAACGTACGTCCACGTCTCCATAACAAACTTGGTCTTGGACAAGTTCCAGCCTCCCGTCCCTGTTCTGCCTCGCAGTGTGACGCCGGGCCAGGTTCTGCTCACGGCCTCCTTCCTTGCTGCGAGGAGAACGCCAGTCAGGTGGAGACCTTCTCTCGCCACAACGCCGCCGCCGTTACCGAGACACATGGCCGCAGCGCAGGTTTACATGCTGCCGCCATGGCAGCGCTGACCTTGGCTTACCAGCAGCTCACATGGCCCAGCTCTCGTCCAACACTGTGAGCTAATGCTGGCTGACGCTACGTGAATATCGGCGCTACTCTGTCCTCGCCTTTCTCGGGTGCCCTTTATGAGAGGGAGAGAACTTATTTGTCTTGCAGCTTTTTGAACACACACGTGCAGAGGGAGTGGTGGCTGAAGACAAGTTTTCTCTACAGTCCTTCTCCCAGGAGCAGTGGGCAGCCTTCTCCTTCGGCACCCGGGAACCGAGTCCAGATAGATGTCCACGTCGTGGTCAGGGACATGACATGTGAGTCTTCTGCGTGTTTTTATTGGGGTTCTTTCTGATGTTGGAGGAAACCCATGTGAGCTCGGGGAGGACATGCAACCTCCACACAGAAAGGCCTCTAGTCAAGAGACAGCCCACCTGAGCACAGGGAGGACATGCTAACTCCACACAGAAAGGCCTCTAGTCGAGAGACAGCCAACCTGAGGACAGGGAGGACATGCAAACTCCACACAGAAAGGCCTCTAGTCGAGAGACAGCCCACCTGAGCACAGGGAGGACATGCAAACTCCACACAGAAAGGCCTCTACTCGAGAGACAGCCCACCTGAGCACAGGGAGGACATGCAAACTCCACACAGAAAGGCCTCTAGTCGAGAGACAGCCCACCTGAGCACAGGGAGGACATGCAAACTCCACACAGAAAGGCCTCTAGTCGAGAGACAGCCCACCTGAGCACAGGGAGGACATGCAAACTCCACACAGAAAGGCCTCTAGTCGAGAGACAGCCCACCTGATCACAGGGAGGACATGCAAACTCCACACAGAGAGGCCCCTAGACGAGAGGCAGCCCACCTGAGCACAGGGAGGACATGCAAACTCCACACAGTAAGGCCTCTAGTCGAGAGACAGCCCACCTGAGGACAGGGAGGACATGCAAACTCCACACAGAAAGGCCTCTAGTCGAGAGACAGCCCACCTGAGCACAGGGAGGACATGCAAACTCCACACAGAAAGGCCTCTAGTCGAGAGATAGCCCACCTGAGGACAGGGAGGACATGCAAACTCCACACAGTAAGGCCGCTAGTCGAGAGACAGCCCACCTGAGCACAGGGAGGACATGCAAACTCCACACAGTAAGGCCTCTAGTCGAGAGACAGCCCACCTGAGCACAGGGAGGACATGCAAACTCCACACAGAAAGGCCTCTAGTCGAGAGACAGCCCACCTGAGCACAGGGAGGACATGAAAACTCCACACAGTAAGGCCTCTAGTCGAGAGACAGCCCACCTGAGCACAGGGAGGACATGCAAACTCCACACAGAGAGGCCTCTAGTCGAGAGACAGCCCACCTGAGGACAGGGAGGACATGCAAACTCCACACAGTGAGGCCTCTAGTCGAGAGACAGCCCACCTGAGCACAGGGAGGACATGCAAACTCCACACAGAGAGGCCTCTAGTCGAGAGACAGCCCACTGAGCACAAGGGAGGACATGCAAACTCCACACAGAAAGGCCTCTAGTCGAGAGACAGCCCACCTGAGCACAGGGAGGACATGCAAACTCCACACAGTGAGGCCTCTAGTCGAGAGACAGCCCACCTGAGCACAGGGAGGACATGCAAACTCCACACAGAAAGGCCTCTAGTCGAGAGACAGCCCACCTGAGGACAGGGAGGACATGCAAACTCCACACAGAAAGGCCTCTAGTCGAGAGACAGCCCACCTGAGCACAGGGAGGACATGCAAACTCCACACAGAGAGGCCTCTAGTCGAGAGACAGCCCACCTGAGCACAGGGAGGACATGCAAACTCCACACAGTGAGGCCTCTAGTCGAGAGACAGCCCACCTGAGCACAGGGAGGACATGCAAACTCCACACAGTGAGGCCTCTAGTCGAGAGACAGCCCACCTGAGGACAGGGAGGACATGCAAACTCCACACAGAAAGGCCTCTAGTCGAGAGACAGCCCACCTGAGCACAGGGAGGACATGCAAACTCCACACAGAGAGGCCTCTAGTCGAGAGACAGCCCACCTGAGGACAGGGAGGACATGCAAACTCCACACAGAGAGGCCTCTAGTCGAGAGACAGCCCACCTGAGGACAGGGAGGACATGCAAACTCCACACAGAAAGGCCTCTAGTCGAGAGACAGCCCACCTGAGCACAGGGAGGACATGCAAACTCCACACAGAAAGGCCTCTAGTCGAGAGACAGCCCACCTGAGCACAGGGAGGACATGCAAACTCCACACAGAAAGGCCTCTAGTCGAGAGACAGCCCACCTGAGCACAGGGAGGACATGCAAACTCCACACAGAAAGGCCTCTAGTCGAGAGACAGCCCACCTGATCACAGGGAGGACATGCAAACTCCACACAGAGAGGCCTCTAGTCGAGAGACAGCCCACCTGAGCACAGGGAGCACATGCAAACTCCACACAGTGAGGCCTCTAGTCGAGAGACAGCCCACCTGAGCACAGGGAGGACATGCAAACTCCACACAGTGAGGCCTCTAGTCGAGAGACAGCCCACCTGAGGACAGTGAGGACATGCAAACTCCACACAGAAAGGCTTCTAGTCGAGAGACAGCCCACCTGAGCACAGGGAGGACATGCAAACTCCACACAGAAAGGCCTCTATTCGAGAGACAGCCCACCTGAGCACAGGGAGGACATGCAAACTCCACACAGAAAGGCCTCTAGTCGAGAGACAGCCCACCTGAGCACAGGGAGGACATGCAAACTCCACACAGTAAGGCCTCTAGTCGAGAGACAGCCCATCTGAGGACAGGGAGGACATGCAAACTCCACACAAAAAGGCCTCTAGTCGAGAGACAGCCCACCTGAGCACAGGGAGGACATGCATACTCCACACAGAGAGGCCTCTAGTCGAGAGACAGCCCAACTGAGCACAGGGAGGACATGCAAACTCCACACAGTGAGGCCTCTAGTCGAGAGACAGCCCACCTGAGCACAGGGAGGACATGCAAACTCCACACAGTGAGGCCTCTAGTCGAGAGACAGCCAACCTGAGGACAGGGAGGACATGCAAACTCCACACAGAAAGGCCTCTAGTCGAGAGACAGCCCACCTGAGCACAGGGAGGACATGCAAACTCCACACAGTGAGGCCTCTAGTCGAGAGACAGCCCACCTGAGGACAGTGAGGACATGCAAACTCCACACAGAAAGGCTTCTAGTCGAGAGAAAGCCCACCTGAGCACAGGGAGGACATGCAAACTCCACACAGAAAGGCCTCTAGTCGAGAGACAGCCCACCTGAGGACAGGGAGGACATGCAAACTCCACACAGAAAGGCCTCTAGTCGAGAGACAGCCCACCTGAGGACAGGGAGGACATGCAAACTCCACACAGAGAGGCCTCTAGTCGAGAGACAGCCAACCTGAGGAAAGGGAGGACATGCAAACTCCACACAGAAAGGCCTCTAGTCGAGAGACAGCCCACCTGAGCACAGGGAGGACATGCAAACTCCACACAGAAAGGTCTCTAGTCGAGAGACAGCCCACCTGAGGACAGGGAGGACATGCAAACTCCACACAGTAAGGCCTCTAGTCGAGAGACAGCCCACCTGAGCACAGGGAGGACATGCAAACTCCACACAGAAAGGCCTCTAGTCGAGAGACAGCCCACCTGAGGACAGTGAGGACATGCAAACTCCACACAGAAAGGCTTCTAGTCGAGAGACAGCCCACCTGAACACAGGGAGGACATGCAAACTCCACACAGTGAGGCCTCTAGTCGAGAGACAGCCCACCTGAGCACAGGGAGGACATGCAAACTCCACACAGAAAGGCCTCTAGGAGAGAGACAGCCCATCTGAGGACAGGGAGGACATGCAAACTCCACACAGAAAGGCCTCTAGTCGAGAGACAGCCCACCTGAGCACAGGGAGGACATGCAAACTCCACACAGAAAGGCCCCTAGTCGAGAGACAGCCCACCTGAGCACAGGGAGGACATGCAAACTCCACACAGTGAGGCCTCTAGTCGAGAGACAGCCCACCTGAGCACAGGGAGGACATGCAAACTCCACACAGAAAGGCCTCTAGGAGAGAGACAGCCCACCTGAGGACAGGGAGGACATGCAAACTCCACACAGAAAGGCCTCTAGTCGAGAGACAGCCCACCTGAGGACAGGGAGGACATGCAAACTCCACACAGAAAGGCCTCTAGTCGAGAGACAGCCCACCTGAGGACAGGGAGGACATGCAAACTCCACACAGAAAGGCCTCTAGTCGAGAGACAGCCCACCTGAGGACAGGGAGGACATGCAAACTCCACACAGAAAGGCCCCTAGTCGAGAGACAGCCCAACTGAGCACAGGGAGGACATGCAAACTCCACACAGAAAGGCCTCTAGTCGAGAGACAGCCCACCTGAGCACAGGGAGGACATGCAAACTCCACACAGAGAGGCCTCTAGTCGAGAGACAGCCCACCTGAGCACAGGGAGGACATGCAAACTCAACACAGTAAGGCCTCTAGTCGAGAGACAGCCCACCTGAGGACAGGCAGGACATGCAAACTCCACACAGAAAGACCTCTAGTCGAGAGACAGCCCACCTGAGCACAGGGAGGACATGCAAACTCCACACAGAAAGGCCTCTAGTCGAGAGACAGCCCACCTGAGGACAGGGAGGACATGCAAACTCCACACAGAAAGGCTTCTAGTCGAGAGACAGCCCACCTGAGCACAGGGAGGACATGCAAACTCCACACAGTGAGGCCTCTAGTCGAGAGACAGCCCACCTGAGCACAGGGAGGACATGCAAACTCCACACAGAAAGGCCTCTAGGAGAGAGACAGCCCATCTGAGGACAGGGAGGACATGCAAACTCCACACAGAAAGGCCTCTAGTCGAGAGACAGCCCACCTGAGCACAGGGAGGACATGCAAACTCCACACAGAAAGGCCCCTAGTCGAGAGACAGCCCACCTGAGCACAGGGAGGACATGCAAACTCCACACAGTGAGGCCTCTAGTCGAGAGACAGCCCACCTGAGCACAGGGAGGACATGCAAACTCCACACAGAAAGGCCTCTAGTCGAGAGACAGCCCACCTGAGGACAGGGAGGACATGCAAACTCCACACAGAAAGGCCTCTAGTCGAGAGACAGCCCACCTGAGCACAGGGAGGACATGCAAACTCCACACAGTAAGGCCTCTAGTCGAGAGACAGCCCACCTGAGGACAGGGAGGACATGCAAACTCCACACAGAAAGGCCTCTAGTCGAGAGACAGCCCACCTGAGCACAGGGAGGACATGCAAACTCCACACAGAGAGGCCTCTAGTCGAGAGACAGCCCACCTGAGGACAGGGAGGACATGCAAACTCCACACAGAGAGGCCTCTAGTCGAGAGACAGCCCACCTGAGGACAGGGAGGACATGCAAACTCCACACAGAAAGGCCTCTAGTCGAGAGACAGCCCACCTGAGCACAGGGAGGACATGCAAACTCCACACAGAAAGGCCTCTAGTCGAGAGACAGCCCACCTGAGCACAGGGAGGACATGCAAACTCCACACAGAAAGGCCTCTAGTCGAGAGACAGCCCACCTGAGCACAGGGAGGACATGCAAACTCCACACAGAAAGGCCTCTAGTCGAGAGACAGCCCACCTGAGCACAGGGAGGACATGCAAACTCCACACAGAAAGGCCTCTAGTCGAGAGACAGCCCATCTGAGCACAGGGAGGACATGCAAACTCCACACAGAAAGGCCTCTAGTCGAGAGACAGCCCGCCTGAGCGCAGGGAGGACATGCAAACTCCACACAGTAAGGCCTCTAGTCGAGAGACAGCCCACCTGAGGTCAGGGAGGACATGCAAACTCCACACAGAGAGGCCTCTAGTCGAGAGACAGCCCACCTGAGGACAGGGAGGACATGCAAACTCCACACAGTGAGGCCTCTAGTCGAGAGACAGCCCACCTGAGCACAGGGAGGACATGCAAACTCCACACAGAAAGGCCTCTAGTCGAGAGACAGCCCACCTGAGCACAGGGAGGACATGCAAACTCCACACAGAAAGGCCTCTAGTCGAGACACTCCCACCTGAGCACAGGGAGGACATGAAAACTCCACACAGAAAGGCCTCTAGTCGAGAGACAGCCCACCTGAGGACAGGGAGGACATGCAAACTCCACACAGAAAGGCCTCTAGTCGAGAGACAGCCACCTGAGGACAGGGAGGACATGCAAACTCCACACAGAAAGGCCTCTAGTCGAGACACTCCAACCTGAGCACAGGGAGGACATGCAAACTCCACACAGAAAGGCCTCTAGTCGAGACACTCCCACCTGAGCACAGGGAGAACGTGCAGAGTGCACACAAACAACCGCTGCATACCAACAGGCCTGGGGAGAACGTGCAACTCCCCCAGTGCCAACACCGCCCCACGTGGGAATCGAGCCCAGGGACCTTCTTGCCATGAGGCAGCAGTCCAAGCAACGTGCCATTTTACATGTAGAATAATTTTCAAGATAAACGTTTGTCCGCTCCACAGATATTGCGTGGCTGAGACAGGATAATCCTTTGTTCTATCATCAAACTCTTGACGCATCTTTTGCTTGAGCTGACAGGTTTTAGGCCTCTGGTGACAGTCACAGATGCTGTCGTGTAATCTGTCTTGACATCTCTGCTCCTCCTCCCGCCCAGAATCGTCTGAGAATACCTCGTCCCCTGAAGGAAGGCTTTTGGCCAGGGGCCCATGTGGGACGCAGATGGCAAGAATGAACAAGAGCTGGTATGGTGCAACCGAAATAGGATTGGGAAATACTTAATGGGAATTTAAGCGATCAGCCCTAGCCCTTGTACCCAGTGGAGGAAGTGGAGGGCAAGTTTCGACAGATTGGCCCAAGATTAAGGTACCTCTGTGCTCGGTGATAGCGTCATCCACACCCAGATCCCGGCAGGAAGCCTCCAAAAATGTTTTCTATTCAGTTTGCCCTGAGGGAATGGCAAGCCATTCCACCGTAATGAAAACATTGTGTGGCTGGGCAGCAAGCTAGCCAGGACGGCCAAACAAAGGAAACTTGAATTCTGTTCCATCCTTTTTGGAGTGCAAATGGCTCCAGTGATGTTTTGTGTGCCCAGAGGAGGAATCCCCCATTCACCCCTGCAAGTGACGTACTGATTTCTGCTGTGTGCTGAAACTCAAGGTAAGAATGGTCTGTATGACAGAACTGGCCTTAACCCTCATCTTCTGTTTGGGTCAAAATGACCCAATTCAAATGGCAACTGTTAACCATAATCATACCATGGTCAAGGAGAATACTGGTCTCTGGTGGACTGGAAGGTGTATGTTAAAGACCCCATAATACACATGTAGTTCGGCTCAAGTTTAATCACGGTTCTGATACGCTTTAACTATTGCACCGAACTGAGCCATAAGAAGACCAGTGAACTTTCAAAGTTAGCTTTGTGGCTAACTTTTGCTTCATAACCTTTGAATTCTGAGTCCAAAATGTTCAACAAAAAATAGTTGACCAGGCGTCCAGGTAGCGTAGTGGTCTATTCCATTGCCTACCAACATAGGGATCCCAGTTCAAATCCCCGTGTTACCTCCGGCTTGGTCAGGCGTCCCCACAGACACAATTGGCCGTGTCTGCGGGTGGGAAGCCGGATGTGGGTATGTGTCCTGGCTGCTGCACTAGTGCCACCTCTGGTCGGTCGGTCGGTCGGGGGGGGATTAAATATTTTACTGCAGTTGCAGATTTTCTCAGACTCACTATGAACTTGAACTTGGGTCTTTTGTTCCATAATATTTGTATCTGACGGTTACAACTGGGATTTTATTTTATATAAATCTGGTTAATATAATGATTTGTTGTGTTCTCATATTTTTGTGAGACACACACATGCACATGCATTTTGTCTGACATATGTTTATATCTTTACTATTAGATTGTTTTCCAAGCTGGCATAGAGGCTGCTCAGTTGAAGGGATCATTATGCACCTGTGCAGCAGGCAAAGTTCTATGCAACCATTTTGTGGCCATGCTGTTTTAGAGTGCCCATTAATTACAGCATGATGCAAGTGAAGGCAGTACCACCAATTATGGCTTCTGTAAGTACCAATGAGCACTCTGTAAACACGGCATCGGCCACGGAGACAGGTAACTTGTGCAACATTGTGTAAAACCCTATGAAATTGTGATATATTAAAGCAAGACATTACTACACTCATAGCTGCTCATTTGTATCAATCTCAGGGAATCTGTCCAGAGCCTATTCAGTACATGGTGGTGAAGAAACCAAAGCCATCTGCCAGTAGCCTATGTAAATCGCCACTCTATCAAGCATACACAGGTGATGGTCATCACTATTGTACTGTCATACTGTTGGCTACTGTGTATTTATGGTCATATGTATGTTATGGAGATTGACAGGCGGATTGGTGCAGCATCAGCGGGAATGTGGACGTTGTACTGGACTGTTGTGGTGAAGAGGGAGCTGAGCGGGAAGGCAAAGCTTTCAATTTACCAGTCAATCTTCGTTCCAGCCCTCACCTATGGTCATGAGCTTTGGGTAGTGACCGAAAGGGTGAGATTGCAGATACAAGTGGCTGAAATGAGTTTCCTCCATAGGCGGTCTGGGCTCAGCCTTAGAGATAGGGTGAGGAGTTCGGACATCTGGAGGGAGCTCGGAGTAGAGCCGCTGCTCCTTCACGTCGAAAAGAGCCAGTTGAGGTGATTCGGGCATCTGATTAGGATGCCTCCTGGGCGCCTTCCTTTGGAGGTTTACCAGGCACGTCCAACTGGGAGGAGAACCCGGGGTAGACCCAGAACTTGCTGGAGAGACTACATCTCCAATCTGGCCTGGGAACGCCTTGGGATCCCCCAGGAGGAGCTGGAGGGCGTTGCTGGGGAGAGGGATGTCTGTGGAGTGCCGTACTTAGTTTGCTGCCACCGAGGCCCGACACCAGAGAAGTGGCTGATGATGAGATGAGATGAGATGTATGTTACCAATTTGAACTTGCAAGAGAAGTGTGGAAGGATGATGAATTTAATACCCCTACTTTTAACTTTTATGTTTTTTATGCTTCATTTTTTTTTCAGGATCCCTCCCTGACCTATCAGTGTTGTCCCTTGGGGAAGGACTAAAAGCCTGAGACCCCAACCGTTAATATTCTTGGTGCTGCAATGGCTTGTCTGAGTTTTCACTGATTGACTCTAGGCTTGGACCTTTGCCGTGAGGTTCAACACTGTCATATCAGTTTCCTCCTGTTGTGGCCTCAAGTGTGTGTTTTCAGAGCACCGTCTTTGCGGAAGTACACCGTGGTTTTAAGGGGAGGGGGGTATAATCAGCTTTGACCCACGGTCAGCCAGCATCTTCTCAATGGTGAACCCTTTGTCTGCCATGCAGCCATCTCCTGGCTCCAGAGAATGGACACAGCACCACATGGGGCAATCCCAATTAACCCCTTGAAGGTAACAGTGTTTTTTGTAGCTTGAGAAAACCTCTGATTGGAGAGTGAGGGATGATGGGCGCTGGCACTGCACCTCTGTACAGTCAATGATCACCCTCACATCTGGACTGTACCGCCTGAATTTGAGTGGCATGGCGGACTTCACTTGCTGTCTGCTGATCCAGATGGGCAAGGAGCTGAGGAGCTGGTACAGCCCAAGTTATTCCAATGCAACAGACTGTAGACACATTGACCTGAAAGATGTCAGCCAGCACCGTCTCTTTCAGGCCTGCAACAACATGGCAACAGCACAGGAAAACCCCATTAATTAGTTGCAACCCGTGCAGTGGACTGGGAGAAGTGGGTGCAAATGTTTGTTCCTTTTTCTGCACCTTTGACCAGTACCACCCGCATGGATGCAGATGGTTGGACAGCCTCCCAGAAGGCATGAAAAACTTCCTCTGGAGGAAATCTGTATACGTACAGATGCAGCACCCAGTGCAGCGTTACGAGAGAACAAAAATGAGAAGAAAACGGATCAGATAAATGTACTGGTAGCCTATCCAATCAATTAATGGCCTAAGCCCAGGTGTCACATAAAGGTGCACATACTCAAAAAGTACAGAATATTTAAAAATGTGTACAATATTCAGTGCACATAAAAATAACTACCACCGGCATCCCTTCAGGGAGAGGTCGGGTCGAATGTCATGGCCCCAGCGAGCTGCGGTTCTATCGTAAACGGACCCCCGTGGTGACCCCCCCCCCCCCAATGACTCCACTGAAAACGGGACGAGACTGCCCCGATTTTCAGCCGCTTGCGGCCGGGGTGTAGTCTGCTTCACTGAAGTGCCGGCTACAAACAAACGCACTCCCCCTGGGGTATTGTGAAGTCCTGACCGTCATGTCGACGAGCCGCTTGAATCCACTTCTTCCTTTCACCAGGGAGGCCATGAAAACTCAAGCAAGGTTGGCGTTGTTTGTTCGTTTTACAATGAGGCACACGACAACGACGCTTGGGACTTCGCTTCAGCCGTACGCGATGCGCTAACCGGAAGTCACTTTACACAACAACGACTGCTTCCGGGTTAGGGAACTCAGAAATGTGGAAACGGCCTATTATTGCAGCGGTTTAGCCATGGATGTATTATAGTAGAACTACTACCATAATACATTATAGTTACATTATAGTAGAATTATATTAGAAATACTACTATAATTATTATTAGTAGTTGTATTATAGTAGAAATACTACTATATCAACATTGTAGCGAATTTGGGGGGCAACCACAGGAACTGTCGCCACAGCCGGGACGCGAAACCGTGTCTCCCACTCCGCAAGCGACAACGTTAACCGGGTTTACGTCCCGGCTGTGGCGACGGTCTCCCAGACAGCCCTCCCCCCCACAATATTGCGGCGAATCAGGGGGGCAGCCCGGGAACCGCCACAGCCGGGACGCGAACCCGTATCTCCTGCACCGCAAACGACAACGTTAACCAGTCGACTAAAGGGTCCGACCTGTTGGGCAAGGACCAACGTGTCTACTTATCCATGCACGTTACAATATAATAATAATTATAGTATAACTACTACTATAATTATATAATAATAATTACTATAATAATAATTATGTAACGGGTTATTTTCTTGCCCGGTGAGGGATTCGATACGAGGTGTACTGCACCACAAGGCGACATCACTAATCGCTCGGCTAAATGGTCAGACCCGTTCTCTAGGGACTAGGGACGTTGATTGATTGATTGATTGATTGACACACATACAGAAAAATTAGTGCTGAATTCAGACGCGTGGGGCACTGTTTATGTTTTTATGTCGGGTTAGGTAATAATAAGTGGGACAGAACATTATAAACGTTTATGTAACTGCTGAAAACAAATATAATATTGTAACGACCGCGGACGAGTAGACTCGCTAGCTCTCCGCGAAGGGGTTGAACCCTTCAGTCCACCGGTTAACGCAGTCGGCCGTGGGACGGGAGACTCGGGTTCGCGTCCCGGCTGTGGCGGTTCCCGGTAGCCCCCTGAAAACGCGCCAATATTAATTATTAGTTTCATTGTGGTTAAAACCGGGACATTTTAGTGCTGTACAGATATTTGTCGGGACTCGGGACACCCAGCTTGAAACCGGGACAATCCCGGGCAAACCGGGATGTTGTACTCCACTTTGTCGTGGATTATCACTTCGATATTGTTAATATTATGAATAGTCGAGAGGAAGATGAGACATATTGGGTATGTTCGAACAAATTTTACAGATGTGTGTGGCTTGGGTCAACGTGACCGGCCAACAGTACATCGATTGGTAATCGCTGACCAAAACATAAGGGCTGATCTGAGACAGATGTGGAGTTAAATGAAACCAGTTCCAGCTGTGCTGTGTTGAGTAGCAGAAACACAGACCTACAGCCCCCGGTTCTGATGAACCAGCTAAACAGAACCGTCCCCCCTGAATGGGTCAAATTTCACTTTTAAAACATAAGGTCATTATTCAGACACTGTAACCCGTCCGTCCATTATCCAAACCGTTTATCCTGCTCTCAGGGATGCTGGAGCCTACCCCAGCAGTCACTGGGCGGCAGGCGGGGAGACACCCTGGACAGGCCGCCAGGCCATCACAGGGCCGACACACGCACACGATAAGTAATATTATTAGTGCTATTGAGATTACTTCATGAAATGCAAGACTGAGCAGAAAGACGCCCCAGATGTCCAGGATCCTCTGGTAGTTTGATTTTATAAGAGATGTATGTTGCTGAACCGCTGATCGAGTCTCTCGTGGTGCGGCTGAACAACCGGGTCAAATCGATACTGGCTTGATAATCTGAATCGATTTCAAAAGAACATCAACAGCGTCATCTGGTTTGATGCGATTAGTTAGAAAGTACGTCTGGCACAAAATGAACTCCCAGTTCTGCCCTCGCAGTAGAGATGTAGCTTCTGCTGAGGTGCATGGCTGACTTCAGATGTCACGGTTTTCTCTAACTCACTCACGTCATTCTTTCATCATCAGCCGCTTCTGCGGGGTCGGGGCACGGTGGCAGCAAGCTAATTAGGGCCCTCCAGACGACCTTCTCAGTCTACCAGTCAGTCTTCGTTCCAACCCTCACCTATGGTCATGAGCTTTGGGTGGTGACCGAAAGGGTGAGGCTGCGGAAACAAGCGGCTGAAATGAGTTTCCTCCGTAGGGTGTCTGGGCTCAGCCTTAGAGATAGGGTGAGGAGCTCGGACATCCGGAGGGAGCTCGGAGTAGAGCCGCTGCTCCTTCGCGTTGAAAGGAGCCAGTTGAGGTGGTTCGGGCATCTGATTAGGATGCCTCCTGGGCGCCTTCCTTTGGAGGTCTACTGGGCACGTCCAACTGGGAGGAGACCCCGGGGTAGACCCAGAACTCGCTGGAAGGACTACATGTCCAATCAGGCCTGGGAACGCCTTGGGATCCCCAGGAGGAGCTGGAGGGCGTTGCTGGGGAGAATCCTTGTCATCAGGTACATTAAAATACTTCCGAGGTATTGTGAAAATATACCACTGTACTCATTGACAGAATACTTTTGTGAAGTTCATAGACTGGAAAATAAAACCAAATGAAAGGAGGCACAACTAGTGTTCATGTGAGTGTGTGTGTGTCGTCACAAAGTGCTCACATGTGACGCTTCGATACAGGTTTCATCATCTTACTCGTTAATAGAACACTTTGTTCATAACGTAGGCCTGCAACATCCATTTCATGAAAACAAATCTAAAATTCACATCACTGATTCAGGTCTTCTGTAATAAAGTCCATCAGATGTAGTCCATCAGATGTAGTCCAACGTACATGAGAAAATAGGATATTTGGGTTCCCTCCGGGTGCTCCGGTTTCCTCCCACAGTCCAAAGACATGTAGGCCAGGTGAACCCCAGGGGTGTGTGTATGTGTGTGGGCCGGCCGGCCGGCCTTGTGTGAGGGCCTGGCGGCCTGTCCAGGGCGTCTCTCCGCCTGCCGCCCAGTGACTGCTGGGATAGGCTCCAGCATCCCCGCGACCCTGAGAGCAGGACAAGCGGTTCGGGTAATGGATGGATTGACTATTAAGTGCTGAGTTTGGCTCAAACCTGGGGGAGAAGTTAACTTAAATGAATGGTTACTTGTAACCAATATATAATGACTAGTAGAACTGGATGAACAACTCATGCTATTTAAAGTGACTGGGAGTTCATGAAAAGTTGATATCTATATGTATCTATACTCATAGGGCTCAATCGATAAGCAGCTTGGTACTTCCTGAATAAGAATATAATAGTGACTAGTGCCTTCAAACTAGGTGCTAGTCGCTAAAATAAAAGAACCAGTGTTTATTTGTCACTGTTAAAAGAGAAACGTGACAAGTCATAAAACTTATTCTAATAAAACTAAGATCCAGTGGCGGCTAGTGCTAAAAATGTTTGGGGGGGGGCGCAATTTAGCCTGGCGCAGCACACCTGGCAGCTGCTTTAAGGTCCACACAGTCACAGAGTTAATAAGAAGGACAATGCAGCCTATCGATTCTATCAGGGTTCGTAGACGGTGGATGATTGACAAGTCAAGACGAGGCGTGGTGGTGGGTGTGAACATGACTGACAGCCTGGAGAATTGTCCAATCACATTAGATCACAAAACATTAAAACGATACCAATTCGCTGCCGATAAAAGTGGGCGTGTCTGGGGTGTACAGAACTGCGCCCCCTGGAAAATCTGAAGAAACCGATCAGACAGCGGCCTCAGGTCACCTGCTCGCCACAAGTTTGAGGGCTTACCCAAGGTATCGTTTGGCACTCACAGACTGAAAAACACTTTTATTTCATAATTATTTGCATTATCAAACTAAATTATATTTAACGTGTTTAAGCAGGTTTTCATCTCTTGACGTTTGAAGGGGGCGGCGCCCCAGCGCCCTGTACTGGCCCCCCGCCACTGCAAATAGTGACTAGTGTTTAAAAAATAAGTACTGGTGTCTAATTTTAGTAACCAGCGCCTTAAAATGAATAAATAATAAAACACCCTGCTATACAGGGGAAAAAAAAATTAAAAGTTCATTTTTCCAATGTCACCATCTATACATACTGGACATTCAAACAGCTGAAAACATTAAAAATCACGGTTGATGACTAAAAGTCTTTTTGGATTCTACCCTATTCAGGCACAAATCCGGTGTGGACAGGATTTGGTCAATAGGTCACCGTCTGTCCATCACCGCTGCACTAGTTACACCTTTTACTATGTGCAATTTAAGCAGAAGAATCGGAGTCAACAAAACTTACAATCCATTTTTCAAATCGACATATTAAAAAGACACACATCATGCAACCCGGTGACTGACACAACAGACATCATTCGCATGTCTGGCAAGTTTGCGCGGCGTTTAAGTTCATCGGCCAGTCTGCTTCTTTAGGCCCAAATGAAGCTCCTTCCTTCAGGAGGCAAACCTACATGTCGGGGGGGGGGGGTCCCAGGGGCCCCTCGGTATCTACATATGTGTCTCTCTTTGAATAAAACTCCAACAAGGCACTTTGGTGTGTGTGATACAGAGACATCATATGGCCCCACAGGGGGTTGTGAGCGTAGGACACCACTCGGCCCTCCTCCCCACTGCCCCCATTGTCTTTATTGCCTCAGAGCAGACACAAAAGCACAATATTGACTTATCCCGGCATTTGCATGAAAGCCCCCCTTTTTAAAGGCCCAGCAGGAGCTTCCTAATAGTCAAACATTCCTGCGGTGAAACCAGAAGACCGGCTTCCTTTACAGAACCCTCACGGACCCAACTGACACAGTCAAAACTCCTTTTTAACAGTAATGGTGCATATATTTGTCTTTAAGGGACTCGTGAGTTAATTCTAATCTTACCCTGGCACTAATTACATCTAGAATGGTGACAAAGGCATCCGGGTAACAGGGCTTGGCGGTTCAAATCCCCGTGTTACCTCCGGCTTGGTCGGGCGTCCCTACAGACACAATTGGCCGCGTCAGCGGGAGGGAAGCCCGATGTGGGTGTGTCCCGGTCGCTGCACTAGTGCCTCCTCTGGTCAGTCAGGGCACCTGTTCAAGGGGGAGGGGCAACAGCGGGGGGGGGGGATAGCGTGATCCTCCCATGCGTGACGCCCCCCTAGCGAAACTCCCCGCTGTCAGGTGAAAACTCCACAAGTTTTGGAGGAGGCATGTGGCAGTCTGCGCCCCTCCCCGGATCAGCAGAGGGGGTGGAGCGGCGACTGGGACGGCTTGGAAGAGTGGGGTAATTGGCCGGATACAATTGGGGAAAATCCCCCCCCCCTCAAAAAAAAAAAAGAAAAAGAATTGTGACAAAGAACTTCCAAAAAAAACAACAAAACAAACAACAAAACAAAAACCACAACAGCATGCTTTGATAAATATTTTCCCCATTTTATTTTTTTTAAATATAAAACCTTTCCCATTCGGACAGGATTGAAAAGAAAAGAAATTACAAAAAGGTCCAAGAAAGTAAAAACACTATCATGAGAGCGCTGTCGTTTCTTTTGTTACATTTTTCTCATAAATTAGCCGTTTGCCTGTTAGGGGCTGGACTACAGATGAAAAGACATTTACACATGTGAATGCTACGATGACCCTAAACCTAGAGGGACCACTACACAGGCGAGGACCAGAGGACGCACGGAATAAATCCAACCCTGCATTTGTAATTAGAAACCATTAAAGTTCTTTGAGCGAATAGCCTTCTGACAAACCTGGAAAACAGGACTAGATAATGGTGTCATTACATCACAGCTGAGTGACCAACGGGACCAGTGCTCGGACCTCAGTTCTTTTGACTGGGACCAGCCGCAACAGTTTTTTTGTTCGAACATGGAATGACAAAACGGAAAGACAAAAATAACGCACGGGACTTCCCCTGGCCCCATAGAGCGCTGCTCCCATGTCAGCACATCGAAACAAAACCTGACCCAGCGTCACGCAGGACGCCCCACAAACATTAGCAGAAAAGGCTTGGGACAGGGCTGCTCACACACGCCATCCTACAAACAAATACATTTTTGTGCCTGCACTACCGAGAAAACAAGACACACACACACACACACACACACACACACACACACACACACACACACACACACACATACAAACACACAATGATACCTTATGCAGACTGTGCAAAACTCTTTGGTGATAATGAGTTTAAAATATAAAAAGAACAAGGAACATCTTTTCCCATATACATACTCAGACAGAGAGCAGAGAATGGAGACTGCAAATTCAATAAATTAGAAAATGGAAGATGATTTGCCGATATTAAATCTGGCACTTGGTTTCACAGAAATGAATCATTAATGAAAATATGAACCCAGGAGACAACACAAACAGTGTTATTTTGTATATTACCGAAGTCATAAAGGCAAACAGAAAACATTGCAAATGAAAGAAATCAAATAAGACAGCCCTAGGTCACAATCAAAATGTTGTAATTTAGGTCGACGTTTTCATTCATAAAAGGTTGTTAATAATAACCCTCTTGTAAACATTCACAATCAAGAGTTCAGTTATGTTTGTTGAGCACTGCTGGTCATAGGATACATCAACATAAGTCTAATTTCCACACACAAGACAAATGTAATACTTGTGACTTTATAAGTGTACATCACTGAGGTACACATTAACAACCCCTCGTATCCCCACTTTCACACAGTCTCGACAGGTTACACACAATGTTCTCCATTACTGGATATGCAACAGACTCCGAGAGCCCTCTGGCCCCATTATAAATCAGGCTCATCTGGAAGAATATTGACCAATATTCTTTTTATATCGAATTTAAAAAAAAACAAGTACTTCTATGCAAGAGTCAAGTCCATTTCAGTTAACGGTTCAACACGGCGTTCTTAACCTTTTCCTTAAAAAAAAAAAAAAGGAAAAAAAGGACATATTTTCAAAATATATCCATGTGAAGTCTTTAGTTCGGTAAAAAATAAATTAAGCAATGAAAAACACCACTAAGGGGAGGAGGCCACATCCAGGCCAGGGGGGTTCAGTTCTGTTCTCACGCTGTCCTAACCGAGCCATTATTGGGGCTGCTGGCCAACCTGCGGAAGCCGTGGTCATTCTTCTCCAGCCACAGTTCGGCCAGCTGCTGTGTGGAGCCGTGCGACGAGGCTTTGGAACCTAGGCACATCTTGAATTGCTTAGCCTCCAGGTTGGGGTCACATATGACCGGGTGGTGGACGTGTACTATCCCCGTGTCTGTGCTCCTGAACAACTTAATCCCTGACTGGACAAATTTATTAAAGAGGTCCACATCCTCCAACCCCCACCCTTGTATGGAAGTGTCAAAGCCCCCAGCACGGATGAGATCGCCCTTGTAGACACAGACAATGCCGAAGCCATAGTGCCTCCACAGGCCCGTTTTAGACGTGAAGACGTAATGATTGTCGCTGGGTACCTTCCCTGCATACACCACCTTCGGGTCATACTGGCTGAAGATGATGGGGAAGTAGGTCTGCTCCCCAAGGGCAGTGTTTCCCCGACAGCGCTTGAGGAAGTCGGCCGTGAAGAGCAAATCCACATCACAGTAGAAGAGCAGCGAGTCATTGGAGAAGTGAGAGGAGCCCACTTCTAAAGCCAGGGCCCGGGAGAAGGAGCCTGCCACAGGCTTTATCTCCATGTCGGCACGTGGGTACTTCATGTGATATTCCCTCATCAGCTCCACCTGCTTGACCCGCTCCGTGTTGTTGTCCGTGTTGAAGAGTAGGATCAACAGCTTAACGTTCTGGTTGGGGATCAGGCAAACACGTTCGAAATTTGCCATGAAGCGCACAAAGATGTCGTACCGCCCAGACAGAGGCACCAGGATGTTGACTTTCTTCTCCTTCGGCTCCCTTTGGTCCTTGCCGGAAGTCGCGAGCTTGAAGGGCACCAGCATCTTGAGGGAGTTGGAGAGGAAGGAGAGGGAGTCGGATTCCTTGTTGATGCGGCTGGCCAGAGCTCTGGCATCCATCTCTTCTTCCTCTCTGAACTGGATCTGGCTAAACGTTTGCTGCAGGTAAGCATGTCTCCTCACAGGCACAGTCATGGTCTTTCCTTTATGTTTCTTATACAGCAGAAGAAGATCCAGGACATACTCTGCCCCATACAAAGGATTAACTCTTCGGTAGCCATACTGGATCTCTTTAAACTCAATGACTCGCCCCCGTGTCTTTGCATTAGCATTGATCATCTCCATCACTTGCATGATAATGTCATCGAGGGCCTGCCTCTGGGAGGAGTCCATGCCGCGACGGGGGGGCTGGCCGTCAGATGAGGAGAAGAGGTACTTTCCTGTCAGGAACTCCCACTCCAGCACCTCCTCTCTCAGCCGTGGGTGGAAGCGCATAAACGAAGGTGGCATGCCAAGCTGGAGGTCCTCGCGGCTGGGATCTGCTGCTCCGTAGCGCCCCATCTGGACAATCTCCCTGTGCAGCTGGATGGTGCGGTGGCGCAAATCAGCGATCTTGCGACTGAGCATATAGCTGTGCAGACGGTATTGATAAGGGGGGTTCTTGTTTGGGTGTAGCGTGATCGCTCGATGGATCTTGCTGTTGTGAAGATCTCGAATGTAGCCCTTCTTGTTTGGTTCGTAGTTTTCATAGAAGAGCTGCTGCATCTGTGTAGAAGAAAACAGAAAAGAAAAGAGAAGGATTAGTAATAAATAATTTATAGGAAATCTACTGAAGAGTCATTGGGCACTTGAACGCACAAATGTGCCATTGTTGGCATTTTTCATCAGTACAGCGTTGGAGCAGTTTATGGGGCTGGCAAGCAATATTAATTAGACAGACTCTACCCCACTAAATTGCAATGCACTATACCCTTTAATCATAGTCTGCTGAGCCATGGTGCCTCCAAAAAACATTTTCTAAATATATGCCAACATAATGACTAAGGATTTAATATGCTGCGAGTGACCCTTCAATTTGATCCAGAGATGCTGTTTAACCTAAACTCTCTATAAAAAAATAAGAAATAAAAAAAAATCAGGGTCTAAATTATAAGCCAAAAAAAGCGTACGACAGTGAGTGAATGTCCCTCTACTGAGAAATACCTTGCGTCATTGAGTGTTTACTGCAAACCTGTTGAGGCTTTACCAAGTCAGTGTTCTCCAGATTACAGGAGACTGTATGTGTACACAGCGGGACAGCTGCTTAACACCCCTGTAGGCAGGCAGGCACTCGGCCATGGTTAAGAAGGCAGGGTCTGTGTTGTTGCCTCCCAATGAAGGGAGCATCAGAAAGCCTGAGTTTCTATTTACAAAATGATGGCGAGCCCCTAGAAAGCCTGGTTTGAGAGGAAGGCTCTGGAATGCAGCCACAAGTCCACTCCCCAGAGAAAGGCAATACACAGAATCGGACAGGAGGCGCACAGAGGCCGGGCCTGAGAGCGGTGGAGGGCGATATCTAAACCTGTATATGATCACAGGAACTGCCTGAATAACTCTTTGCTTTTCCATGGCTCAACCCCGCATTTCTCTACACTTTGGAAAAGGCACGCCGCCAATCAAAACAGGTTGCAGTTTGTCATCAATGGAAGTCTTGAGCAAATCTGTGCCGGCGAGAATGAAGGGTCAGCGTTTACATCAGAACCAGGACCATTACATGCGCAGATGCTTCAACATGAATTCATGTGTAGTATTTCTACCCATTAAAAAAAAAAAAAAAAAATCACAGTGTGGTAGTATCGCACGGTTCAAGCAGGGGTAAGGCTGGATATCCTGAGGTTGGATTTATCTGAAGATTGTTGTGTTGTTATTCTATGTTAAGTACACAGAGAGCTACAAAACCGGAGTCAGATTCCATGTTTGGTCACTAATGCCCCTTTTCCACTACATGGTACTGGCTCAACTCGATTCGCTTCTGAGTCGTTTTCCATTACCGTAACAGTACCCCCTCAGTGTAGCTGAATTTTCGGCTCTCCATTTTTTTCCCCCCAACTTCAAAATGTACTTCTAAGATAATTCTGCTTCAACCGCTTCGGTATTTAAAAATGCTGGGTGATATCCCAGGCGTGCACTGATGACGTGGTGACACGTTTCTCTGACCAATCAGAGGGCTGCATTGATTTTGGTACCTGCTCCAGTTTTTTTGGAACCTCGACAAAGGTGGTACCAGAAAAGTGGCAACAGTTACCAAAATGCCGGTACTTTCCAGTGATGAAAAACGAAAAAAAGGGCGAGTCGAGTTGAGTCGGTACCATGTACTGGAAAAGGGGTATTAGAAATGCCCTGTACATGTATTCTTGTCCTTTGCTGGGAAAACTTCAAGAGTATTACAGAGGAATACAGTAGTCTACTGTCGTGGGGCTTAATTAGGCCGGGATGGGAAGGAGAAGTTGGTCGAGGAGGGTTCGTCGAGCCTTTTTAGGTGCGGTGCAAGTAAGGTTATGTCCAGCTGGGAGACACCAGTGCTCATTAGCCGTTAGCTTAATGACTCAGGATGAATGTGCCTCCCTCCCACGTGGCTTAGTCATCATTAACACCCTCCTTATTATCTGACCTTTCCTTTGGCTGGCGCTGCTACGTCTTATGACTCATTATCACGATTCTTCACAATCATTAACTCCGCTACACCGCCGGCCAATCAACTGGACAGCCTCGTTAACCAAAGACCAAAACAAAACAAAATCCAGTGGTGATGCTGAGAGGTCCACCGCCCTTTTGTCCACGCCTCATTTCCACCAGATGTCATTTGGTCCAGTTGGGAATCATATGATGAGCCCAAGACCCAACCACAGAACAAGTCTGGAGAAGTGCTTTAATGTATGGCTGTATCTTCCACACTCGGAGACCCGATTTTCACACCGAATTAAGATCCCGCTGACTGGAATACACCAGCAGGGATGAAACCAAATAAAAAACCAAATCATCCGGATTTATCTATAAATCTAACCGCTCTATCTACTTCAGTTGTGTACTTATATACAGTTATACACTCTGAATTGAAAGTCAACTGACCCCAACCATGCTGCAACAAAAACTGATGACACATTATTGGCCAACAACCAAATATTTAACATCCATCCATTATCCAAACCGCTTATCCTGCTCTCGGGGTTGCAGGGATGCTGTAACAGTGCACCACTGAGAAAGCACCGGTGCACTGTTACAAACCCATAGTTTCAACTGGGTCAGCACACACACACACACACACACCAACAATCAAGCACAGCAGTGCAAACAGGATAATCAAACCAACAACACAGTCTTTACACAGCATAAAATGATCTTAATGAGGACAGGCGCTGGTCCACATCCTACAACCAGCTGTCGGGCATCTGATAATAATGCCGTCGGCATCATTAGCGGAGGAGGAAACCAAACCAAGCCACAGCTTAGGCGAAACACAAAAAATGCTCTTAAAGTTTAGATCAAACGAGACTCGCAGTAAAGTCACACATATCTTCACTTATTATATTATTGTTATTATAATTATATATTATCCATCCATCCATTTTCCAAACTGCTCATTGGGTGGCAGGCGGGGAGACACCCTGGACAGCATGCAAACTCCACACAGAGGACGACCCGGGACGATCCCCAGGACCTTCTTGCTGAGAGGTGACCGCGCTAACCACTGTGCGACCCTATATATGTATAAAAAATACGTAATTTATTATTATTATATATCTTCAATTTAGGCGGCACAGTGGCACAGTGGTTAGCGCGGTCGCCTCACAGCAAGAAGGTCCTGGGTTCGAGCCCCAGGGTAGTCCAACCTTGGGGGTCGTCTCGGGTCGTCCTCTGTGTGGAGTTTGCATGTTCTCCCCGTGTCTGCGTGGGTTTCCTCCGAGTGCTCCGGTTTCCTCCCACAGTCCAAAGACATGTAGGTCAGGTGAATCGGCCATACCAAATTGTCCCTAGGTGTGAATGTGCGCCCTGTGATGGCCTGGCGGCCTGTCCAGGGTGTCCCCCCGCCTGCCGCCCAATGCCTGCTGGGATAGGCTGCAGCATCCCCTGGACCCTGAGAGCAGGATAAGCGGTTTGGATAATGGATGGATGTTAAATATTTTGTTGTTGGCAAACAATGTGTCATCAGTTTTTGTTGCAGCATGGTTGGGGTCAGTTCACTTTCAATTAAGAATTTTTCTTCAACCTTTAAACACTGAAAGATTTTAAGCATGAGAAGGCTGTGCTATCCAGCCAATAAGTAAATTACTGATAATTGATGCTCTTTGATAACTGATGCTCAACACACACGAACACCACCATGCATCCTGGTGTGCAGAACAAAAAAATAACAAAAATGTTGCAAAACAGTTATCAACCTGAAAGGAAAACTTTCATTATGTGTTGTTTTTCATACTGCGTTGCAGTGGCCTGTTTAAAGTGATCATATACCAAACAACTAATCGATGTTGATACTGCACGCTGATAGATACAGGAGTGATGATACTGCAGTACATGCTGTGAATTCCTTATATAGAGCAATGCAGTGCTCCAAGCACACCGGATGGCATGCAGCAGCTGATCAGCAACTCATTACAATCATAAGAGACTTGACTTGGACTTGTGACTAAAAACTTGACTTGGACTCTAGCTCAAAGACTTGAGACTGGACATGGACTTGCAGAAAACGACTCATGAGCATCTCTGGTGATTAGTCAGTCTGTGTGATTGTGTGCGTCTGTCCCTTGTGCTCACAATAACGTCTCGATATGGGGGGTGAGGGTGTAGGTAGTTCTTGAGAACCCATGTGTAACGTCGAATTACAGTCCAGTGACAGGAACGGTTCTAAATGCTGAGTCAACACACGTAGTCTGCTGGGATGCTGGTAGGACATGCATCAGCATGACAAACCGAGTGTGGGAGACAACTCTGACTGGGGGGCACTGGTGCGACGTGGAGAATCGCTGCAGGGAAAGCAAAGAGCAGGACATTTAGCTACAGCAGAGTGGTAGGCAAGCAGTGTTAGACTCGGGCTGCATCTAATCAGGAACTCGAGGTCCGGAGCCTGACTCTGTGTGGGCCATGCAAATCTAATTGGAGACGCTATTATGCTGTTGTAATTGGCTCTTTTGTAGTTGAAGTTGGTCTGTCCAAACTAATTTCTCTGCCTATGAAACGGGGTCTCACGCCTTCCACAATGGGCCGGCCTGTGTCTGAATGGAGGCTGTGTATCAAACAGCAGTGCCGTGACACGAACGACTTCATCAATATTAGCCGTCCAGCTTACAGACTGCACGCCCTAAAAGAGTGAAATGTGCTCTGAGTGAGACTCTAAAGCGGTAGTGCCGGTGAGCCGCCGGACCAAATAGTTGGCAGAAATGTGTGACCTATAGGTTATTTAGTCACACACAAAGTCCGGCTAATCCAATTTGACCTCTTGTATTCTGAATCATGCCCGGGGTTTTATGATGAGTTCCAGTTTGTGAGAATAGGCAAAAACAATAAATCAAGATGAACACAGTTAAAGACAGCATGAGAAAAGTTTCCTCAAAACACTCCCACGGCTGAAACAGAATCTGGTGAGTCTCTTTGGTCTGGACTGCAAAAATTAGTAGCCTTTGCCAGATGTTCTGTTAGGACTAGGTGATGAAACAATAGTAATTAGTGCCTACTAGTACAGTTTAATGAAGGCCAGAGATTTCCAGAAATCTCCTCAAGCTAAAGGAATTAACTTTCTGATGTAACAGACCACCAGGAATCAGAATCAAAATCATATTTACTGCCAAGTACTAGAACACACAAGGAATTTGTCTTGGTCTGTTGGCACAAGAGGGGAACATTAACAGTACATAAAAGATACAAGTTAAAAAGAATTAAAAATTTTTTATATATATATACAAGATAAAATAAAAAAATAAAATTAAGGTGCAATCAACCGGTTCAAAGTTGAACATGAGACCACGTGGCAGCCCCTGATGCACGGCACTGGGGTGGCAAGAGCTGCATTTACAAAACGTTAAATGAGAATTTTGAAGAAGTTGTTTACAATATAAGAGCTATTTACAGGGTAGTTCAGGTTTTATGCTGGGTGTCCATACACAGAGAGTACAGTAGGGAAGATAAAAGCGGGCGGGGGTGGGTGGGTGTCTATGTCAGGCTCTGTGGTTGTCTGGGGGCTTGTTAGAAAGGCCTACGGCTGTAGGGAAGAAGCTGTTCTTGATGTGTGAGGTTCTGGTTTTTATAGACCTTAGCCTCTTGCCAGAGGGCAGTGTTTTGAAGAGACCATGGCCTGGTTGGGAAGGGCCGGCTATGATCTTTCCTGCTTGCCTCAGTGTGCTGGAGGCACACAGGTCATGGAGGGATGGCAGGTTGCAGCTAATCACCCTCTCAGCAGAGCGAATGACTCACTGCAGTCTGCCCTCGTGCTTGGCAGCAACGTACCAGCTAGTGATGGAAGAGGTGAGGATGGACTCAATGATGGCAGTGTAAAAGTGCACCATCATTGGCTTTGGCAAGTTTAACTTTTTCAGTTGCTGCAGGAAGTACGTCCTCTGCTGTGCCGTTCTGGTAAGGGAGCTGATGTTCAGCTCCCACTTGAGGTCCTGGGTGATGATGGTGCCCAGGAAACGGCAGAGAATGTTGACTGGGCAGCCACACAAGGTGATGGGGGTGGGTGGGGCTGGGTACTTTCTGAAGTCCACAACCATCTGAACTGTCTTTACAGCATTGTGCTCCAAGTTGTTTTGGCCGCATCAAGACACCAAATGGTCAATCTCCCGCCTACAGGCGGACTCATCCCCACCAGAAATGAGCCCAATAAGGGTGGTGTCGTCAGCAAACTTCAGGAGCTTGACTAGTGACCGGAGGTGCGGCTGTTCGTTTTCCGGGTGAAGAGTAGAGGGGGAAGGACACAGCCTTGAGGGGTGTCCTTTCCAGCCTGAAAAGCTAAGGGGTTTTTTACGTTCCCATTTATGTACAGAAAAGTTACTGACAATTCAAGTACACCATTGAATTTTCATTTTAAGTGTAAATACATATACATAAAAGTATGTAAAGCTTATTTTCACATGCCCAGGGATACAGATACACAGCAGTTGGTCCCATCTACCTTGCAGTTAAAGAAAACGGGTTTATCTAGTGTGACCGCCATCTTCCTAACGCAACGCCACATATCGAGTTGTTGATGATGGAGGCCCCCTACTTTTTAATAGCTATCTGAAGTCACTGGATATTGGCAGCAGGTGGAATACGCACACTGATCAAGAGCATCACAAAACATGCTCAAAACATGTCAAGAGAGTCCCGGAGGCCATGGCAGGTTTTCAGCTTCCAGGAAATAGATCCTGGCAACACGAGGCTGTGCATGGCAAAACAACGGGTGATCTCATAACGGTGTCTGTGTGCATTCAAACTGCCATTGATAAAATTGGAAGAAATACAAGAGACATGTCAGTGATCAAATGCAACCGCATTTGGTGTTTGTTGCTTTCATATAGTGCTTGATACACAACTTCAGTAAACCACACAACCACGTGAAGCCATTCTCTGCCGTCTACCAAATTCAGTGGACAGCGGTACGAGGCAACACAGCATTTATGCTGTTTAATTAATACCACGATATACCACACCGGCCAGGTGGAGGGACCATCTGGGCGTGGGAACAATATTCCCTGACAGGGATGTATACGAATGCAAGTACACCCATCCATCCATTATCCGCACCGCATGTCCTGCTCTCAGGGTCGCGGGGATGCTGGAGCCGATCCCAGCAGTCATTGGGTGGCAGGCGGGGAAACACCCCGGACAGGCCGCCAGGCCATCACACAGGGCCCACACAGACAGACACACAAACACACACATCTAGGGGCAATTTAGTACGGCCGATCCACCTGACCTACATGTCTTTGGACTGTGGGAGGAAACCGGAGAACCCGGAGGAAACCCACGCAGACACGGGGAGAACATGCAGACTCCACACACAGGACGACCCCCAAGGCTGGACTACCCCGGGGCTCGAACCCAGAACCTCTTGCTGTGAGGCGACCATGCTAACCACTGCGCCACCGTGCTGCCGCATGCAAGCACAAAGGTTGTGAAATAAGTAGGTCTGTTTAAGTCCCGTGAAAATTAAAATGGCTCATGAGATTTGGTGCCAAAATATAAAAATGCAACGTTTTAATTTTTGTTGATTTTAATAATCATCTTTCGGTGCACATGGGATAGAAATAACGGCAGCTGAAAAGCAAATGCTGCGAATCAACCATCCCAAGAAGCAGCAAAAGCCCCTCTGTGCAGCGAAGAATACAAACTAGTAGCATTTTCCATCACTGCGCCCCAAGATGACCTGCCGTCCAGACACCGTGAATACCACGGCACTGGATTACAAAGAAAAGCTGCCAAATAACGGGTAAAATGGACCCAGGTTTGCTACGTATTGACAATAAAGAATAATCCTCTTGGGGCACTGCGGCGGCTCACCTGGTAGAGCGTGTACCACATAAGGCTGAGTCCTTACTGCAGCAGCCCGGGTTCGAATCCGACCCAGGCCCTCTGCTGCATGTCATCTCCCCTCTCTGTCCCCTGCCTTTACCGTCTCTCTCGTGACTAGCACTCTCCAATAAAGGCAGAAAATATCAAAAAAAGAAGAGTGTTAAGCTTCCGCTACTGCACATAAACTACCCATCCCCCGTATTTCAACTCAAAAGATGTAAACAGACAAGAGGCGACATTCGTTTTGAAATAAATATACTATGACAGCGCAAGATCACTGTAAGAGAAAAATCATATTTTAGCCAAGCCAACACAGGAAGAGGTCCGGGGCATTTCTGGCTGATCAAAGCCCAGGTCCGGCTCGACCATGACCACAACAAGATATTAGAGGCAGCAGGCAGGAAATGAGATGCGACTCCAAACGTCCCTGCTGCCAAGCCCAACGAATAATGCAGCATTTTTTTCTTTCCTAGCATTTTTCCCCCCTTCTTCTCCACAATTGTACCTGGCCAATTACCCCACTCTTCCGAGCCGTCCCGGTCGCTGCTCCACCCCCCTCTGCTGATCCGGGGAGGGCTGCAGACTACCATGTGCCTCCTCCGATACATGTGGAGGTGCCAGCCGCTTCTTTTCACCCAATAGTGAGGCGTTTTGCCAGGGGGAGTAGCGCGTGGGAGGATCACGCTATTCCCCCCAGTTCCCCCTCCCCCCCAAACAGCCGCCCTGACCGTCCAGCGACCAGGACACATCCACATCAAGCTTCCCACCCGTAGATACAGCCAATTGTGTCTGTGGGGACGCCCAACCAAGCCGGAGGTAACACGGGGACTCAACCCGGCGATCTCCATGTTGGTAGGCAATGCAACAGACCGCCATGCTACCCGGACGCCGGTCTATCGTCCTTTTATATGCAACACCTATTATTCCAGACACCATCAGCCTGAATTTGATGAAACTCGGGGGGACTCGTGCATCCATAATTCAGCATTTACAGCTCCAGCATTTGCAAGGTAATGACTGGCCCAACATGGCGCCTCCGCCAGGCACAAGGCTGTCATCACTGGCAGCTGGAGTCTTGAAATTGCATTTTGCATTTCCCCCATTTGAACGTTTTTGCCTCACGGTGCGTTAACTTGCCCCTTGTATTTTCTGTGCTACTTTGCACAATGTTTAGCATACGCCACTGCTGTTATGATTAACCCCATGCCCGCTTACCTTCCTGCTCACCGGTATGCTGTTTTTAGCACACTTCATGGACATTGCACTGATTTAACCAAAGTGGGGGGTACCACATAGCTCCGTTTGGTTTTGTTTTTTGTCCGCGACTCTGACCTGCCATGTCGGACAACACTAATAAGATTAAAGTTTGCAGGGTATTATAAGCGTTCTGGGAAACGGAGACATGAGTGCACAGACTTGTGGGAGCTCATGTGAGCCAACAGGCTGTGTAAGGTACTTAAGAATTACACCCCGGATCCCTCGGCATGCACCGACATGTCAGTCCTCTGCAACTTTTCACAACCAGTGGCAGTCGGGAGAAGCAGACGTTTCCTCTCACACAGAATCCCTTTATCTAAAATTATACTTTCCCGCCGGTGTGGCACCGTTTGAAGAGTAGGTCTGACCTCTGAAATAAAAAACCGTCCACCACACATGAGAGAGGGCTGTATGCATGGTAGAATACAACGGCTGGGCATACAGCAACCTAAATGCTGCAAACAGTAGTAGTAAGGACCAAAAAGTAAGCCATTTTGATGGTCAGTTTACATGTAAACAAACTTACAATCACATTCAGCCCTCCATCTCTGACCTTGTTTCACAACCCACGTTCCCGCCCCCAAACTTGTGTTTCCAGTAAAGAGTCTGCCACTGCCGGGCCTTTGGTGATTCAGCATCTTGGCATCAGCGACTGGCTCCCATCCCCCAACGGGCTGGGAAAGTAGGAGTGGGAAGAGAAACTGAGCTACCGTCCCTCCACCTGTGTGCACCTTTCCACAGTTGTTCCGTCAGAAGCTCCACAGGAAGAAGACTCCAGTAGTGTTGTATGGAACTATTGACGAATGTGTACTTCTCAAAAAAAGAAAGAAAGAAAGAAAGAAAGAAAAAAAAGTGCGAGACACACTTTCCAGAGTAAGTTAAGGTAAAACATGTTGCGCTACTCATGTTGCACTTGTGTAGCAAGTAATCATTGTGTAGCAAGTCATGAATCCTTGTTTAGATTTGCTGATGTCGAGCGCCGGTTCGAATCCCAATGTTGCCTCCGGCTTGGTCGGGCGTCCCTACAGACACAATTGGCCGTGTCTGCGGGTGGGAAGCCGGATGTGGGTGCGTGTCCTGGTCGCTGCACTAGCGTCTCCTCCGGTCGGCCGGGGCGCCTGTTTGGTGGGGGGTGGGGTGGGGGGATAGCATGATCCTCCCACGTGCAACGTCCCCCTGGCGAAACCCCTCACTGACAGGTGAAAAGAAACGGCTGGCGACTCCGTAGGAGTCAGGCTGGCGACTCCACAGGAGGCATGTGGTAGTCTGCAGCCCTCCCCGGGTCGGCAGAGGAGGTGGAGCAGCGACCGGGACGACTCGGAAGAGTGGGGTAATTGGGCGAATACAATTGGGGGGAAAAGGGGGTGGGAGACTTGCTGATGTTTAGGGAAACGTGCAGTACTAGGCCCTCTGGGCTTGCTAGGTAACCTAGTAAAAGAAAGCTACAGTACCTCCATGGCACCAGCCAAGTGGCTCTTAACACTTAATCCTTGAGAGCAACTTCCGGGGCCAGCGAGGAGAAATCCTGCCGGGCATAATTTCCATTCTGCTGCATGCATTCTGGCATTATCTCGGTCACATTAAGGAATGTGTTGAAGCCTACAGGCCAGGCATTACCTAATGTGCTGAACATCGCATTTGGAGCCATTCACCTTGATGCCCCCACCTTACTGCTCCGTACTACCACTGGACTTAGTGTGCTGAGGAGCACTAACCAGACAGGAATGTGAAACAGACTCCCTTGGTTTATGTCTCCTCCTCAGGCTGGTCAGGACTGAGTGATAGAGAACAGAAAAGGCCCTTTGTTCCCTCCAGCCATTCCCTCCATCCAGATGTCTTCTTTTTTATCTAGGGCCTTGTTCAGACTGCTGGCAAATCAGATTCGTTTCTCGAATCAGATCGTTAAGACAGACTATCCGTGCTGTTATTCGCAAGCGATCAGATCGGATTTGTGTGTCCAGACATCACCAACCTATCGGCGTGGGTCGCCGCGGTAACAACGTAGGTGCGAGTAACCATGTACGCCGGTGAAGCGGTTTGCCAACACAGAAGCATGAGAAGTGGGGATCCCTCATCTCACACGAAGATGACTCAGTTCATCTGGATGCAAATATTTGTGTCCAGATGAACCGATTCAACTTCCTGTGATTTCCTTACCTGGATTGTTGAGCATCCATCATCTCACCCTCCAAACAATCGCACTGTCAAATTTATTTATTCACAATTCACACCTAGGGACAATTTAGTACGGCCGATTCACCTGACCTACATGTCTTCGGACTGTGGGAGGAAACCGGAGCCCCCGGAGGAAACCCACGAAGATACGGGGAGAACATGCAAACTCCACACAGAGGACGACCTGGGACGACCCCCAAGGTTGGACTACCCCGGGGCTCGAACCCAGGACCTTCTTGCTGTGAGGCGACCGCGCTAGGTATGAATGTGCATGTCGGCCCTGTGTGATGGTCTGGTGGCCTGTCCAGGGTGTCTCCCCGCCTGCCGCCCAATGACCGCTGGGATAGGCTCCAGCATCCCCGCGACCCTGAGAGCAGGATAAACGGTTCAGATAATTGATGGACAATTTATTCCAGTGTCTGTCCACGGACTGTTGTTCTCCGTGTCCTCTGAACCGTTCTGCTAGTAGCAGCATGGATGCTGCTCAGCCGCTCTGATGCGCGTCCTTCACCCTGCATTTGATGTCGTTGTTGTGCATTGCATTGCGACTGATGCAAAAGACAGTTTGAAATCTGATTTGGGCAGCCAGAGCGTCCGGACTGAGAAGCATCTGTAGAAATCTGATTGGAATTGCATTTCAAACCACCTCCTAACGTGGCTTTGATTCGATTTGTAAAAATTACACGTCAAGTGGGGTTTTTTTTGCTGTCCAGACTTTCTAAAATCAATCTGGATACAATCTGGTTTAGCCAAAAAAAAAAAAAAAAAAAAAAAAAACAGATCTGGGCTGGCAGTCTGAACAAGGCCTAGAGGACTAGGTAGAGCAGAGAGGTGGAAAGGTTTTACAAAGAGAAAAAAAAAATGGAGAAGTTCAATGACGTCTTTCATTCACAAAACAAGCCTGATTCATCTGAAACCACATCCGGTCATCTGGGGCTGCAGTAGCTCCCATACCATCCGGAGCTTCCGTATCATCCTGTAACTGGAGTGTTGCCAGTTCAATACTCGGCTTCTCCTGGCAACAATATTGAGTTGCTCCTGAGCAAGACACCGAACCCCTATCTGCTTCTGATGAGCGGGTTGTCACCTTGCATGGCTGACAAGGCCATATGTGCGTGGGCGAATGTGAGATATTAACTGTAAAAACGCTCTGAGTGTTTGTTGCCACCAGAAAAGCGCTACATAAAACGCAGCCCATTTCTGGTACGTGGTCATTTTGGAAGGCAACAGGCTCTCGGGTATAATGTTAAGGAACCAACAAACAAATCTGGTCTCACTGTTCCCTGCTGTTTTACAGCTTTTTTCCCCCGTCCAAAGAAGACTGAGGAAGAGCGAACATGTTTTGTGACCATAGCCTGACCATGACAATTAGCGTCCCTGTTCTCAATGTCGGCTCCGTCACGGCTGCTGGAGCTGGTCCTCTAATATAAGCCGTATGACCTTTCTCACCCTTTGCTACACAAACGTGTGATGTCCTGCATGCCGCTGCGGTACTACTCGTCAGGTTACTGAAGGTGTACGATGTGAGAATACTGCCTACCGCCAAGTAAAGGCAAATAAAAAATCAAAATCGAGAGAGCGAGTCTCCATCTCCAAACTCCCCATCTCCTTAGTCTCCATCTCCAAACTCCCCATCGTCTCCATCTCTAAACTCCCCATCTCCATAGTCTCCATCTCCAAACTCCCCATCGTCTCCATCTCTAAACTCCCCATCTCCATAGTCTCCATCTCTAAACTCCCCGTCTCCATAGTCTCCATCTCCAAACTCCCCATCTCCATAGTCTCCATCTCTAAACTCCCCATCTCCATAGTCTCCATCTCTAAACTCCCCATCTCCATAGTCTCCATCTCTAAACTCCCCATCTCCATAGTCTCCATCTCCAAACTCCCCATCTCCATAGTCTCCATCTCCAAACTCCCCATCTCCATAGTCTCCATCTCTAAACTCCCCATCTCCATAGTCTCCATCTCTAAACTCCCCATCTCCATAGTCTCCATCTCTAAACTCCCCATCTCCATAGTCTCCATCTCCAAACTCCCCATCTGCACAGAGCACTGCACACGCACTCCCATGTACCATACACTGTATTACTGCAAGGGTTATTTCAGATTAATTCTGATATTATTTCAAATTCCTTGTGACAGTATTCTCAAACTGATCCTTAAAGTGCCACGAACGGCTAAAGCTAATAGTATTTCAAAATAAGAGTACCTTTGGCATGTGCTTCAGTACAAGATGACGTTCCGGGGTCTTGCCAAAGATAAAATTTCCCAGAACTTTCCCACGGTGATTCTCATTAGATGTTAGTATTTTTCTGTAGTGTGTTATGATGCTGGGGTAGGTAAACTGGGATAATAGCCCCATAAGCTCTGCACACCCAACATGGTAAAATGTTCAAAAACAGGCAGATTTTCAACATCGGGTAAATAAAAATGCTGACCTGTTGAGCAAAATGTAGTTTTATTTTATCATCTTTTCATATTTCTTTTAAATTACCTTGTGAAAAAACAGAGCTGTTGTTGTTTCTGGCAGCCTTTAATGCATGATTTTCCTCCGTTTTCCTCTACAACTCATTCATGGATCTAACTCCAACAACTCTCAACTGCAACTGCTTCTCTCTCTAGCGACTGGCAGTACTCTCCATCACATATTTAAGAAGAATAAAACATAAACTGATTTGTTGGCCATTTAGTTAGTCAAGTCAAACCAAAATCCGTGCTCAGATTTAACTTCTCATGTCTGAAAACCTTAAATAAATACATAATACTAATATTTATAATATATAATATGATATGATATAATAATATATACATAATAAAATATTAAGCAACAGCATTTTATTAGTAAATGTCTAATGTTATGTTTTTTATTCCTTTATCCATATCTGTCCTCAACCGAGAAAAGAACTGAGGGGGAGTGGCCTGGTCCTTATTAATATTCATGAGCTAACCTTCATCTGACAAGTACATGGAAGGGTTGGTGGTAAGGGTGGGTGATTTGATGATTTGATCTGATTGGCTGCATGTAAACGAGTGTCTGATGACATAATCAGTATCAGAAAAAAAACTGGTTGAGGGAAGCGGGGCTAGGGGGAGCACTTTTAAAATCAGAAAAACTGAGTTCAACCTTTTGTACTTTTCTATTCTTTGTTAGTAGAAAGACACGGTACAAAATATGTGTTGAATAAAGTGACAAGTAACGTTCCACAAAAAATATTAGCAATTAAATTTTGGTCCGGCTTTAAGGAGAACCATGTACTTTAGAGTAAATGGAAACTTGTCAGGGTCCAAAAAAAAGAAGAAGAGACATCCATCATCTTATGTTGTTTATCTATGCACAACATTTCATGGGATAGGAGGCGTTATCGAGGAGATAAGCAGTTACAGCCATGAGATTCCTGATCCAAGTCCAAGCGAAGGCTGCAGTTCCCATGGGGCCCTGACAGACCATACAGCTCTCTCCTCCTATCACACCCTCCCCGGTGCCACCTCCTCAAACCCTCCCCGGTGCCACCTCCTCGTCTCAGGAGACAGGCAGCGTATCAGCTGAGGCTAAGGGACCTCAGATACCGTGTACAAAAACACAAGAGTGGTGCCAAATAGCACCCGGTGCCTGAAGGGATCAAAACTGAACGTGGAAAAACCCATTTAAACATCCCAGCAAATGAAAAATTTATTCTGTTTCTATTTTCTGTTCTAAAAAGACACAAAAATACCTATATTTTTGTGTCTTTTCCAGTAAAATACTAATGTCACGCTGCACTGGTGTGTGTACACTAAAAAAATGTCCAATTAATTGGGAGTGAGATTGAGAGAAGAAAAGCGATCTTCTTCCACTAAATAGAAACTAGCCAATAACATATTCATGTCCACGTTCTAAAAATGTCCAGCCGTCACTGGCCGTTAGTCAAATCAAACAACCCCCCCCGACCATTCTGTTTCATTTGGACAAATGTCAAATTGTGTAGGTTCGCGGTTCCCTAAATGCCGTTTCACAGGACCTTCTAGGTTAAAGAAACCGCTTCTCAAACAAGCAAAAGAAGTAAGCTCGCCTGCAGATGTAGAAAATAATCAAATGTAGTTCAATCTTTCAAGTGAACCTCAGTGCAATTAGATTTCAGACAATCTCATAACTCTTTATGAAGTAAGAATTACTCAGAGTAGGTCGTCTTGAGCTGGGAATAAAGCTAAACGCTTCACGAGACCTGGAGAGCATCTCTGGATAGAAGCAGCAACCGCAGAAACGACCAACCTCGGTGCAATTCCCTGTCTCGTGTAGACACACGGAGAGGGACGACCAGATGTTTCTCTATAACACAGTTGAGACCGTGAGGGAATCTTGTTGGTCAAGTTGTAGCGAAGTGTAATTTTCACTGTTCCAGCCGCAAGGACAAAAAAAAACAGAAGGATCGAGTATGAGAGAGCCCTTATCTTGTCTGGCATCTGGCGGTCCGGGCATTATCTGAGACGGGTATTCCAGACAAACACTTCAGATGACATTCCATGTCAGCTGGAGACAACAGAAACCATCCGGCCCCTGCTGCAGAGGTCTGCTCAGGCTCGGCAGGAGCCAGGACTGTCTGGTAAGCGGCCGTCGTTACCTGTGGTCAGTTCCAATTACTGAGAGTCAAACGGCGCCTCCTCTGATGAATACAAAAAAAGTGCCTTCCAGGGAGTCAGTTTTCTTCTGAAGGACACGGCACAGAAACATCACAAAGCTGTGCTGTGAAATCACGTAGGACAGCAGTCATGAACCACTTCTGATAGACTCTACTGATCGCCGTAGGGAAATTACACTGTGCATTTAACCCGTCCTAGCTGTGTAAGTAGGAGCAGTGGGCAGCCGCTGTGCAGCACCCAGGGACCAACTCCAGTTCGTCTTGCCATGCCTTGCTCAGGGGCACAGACAGTATTAACCCCAACATGCATGTCTTTTTGATGGTGGGGAAACCGCAGCACCCGGAGAAAACCCACCGCAGACACGGGGAGAGCATGCAAACTCCACACAGAGGACGACCTGAGATGACCCCCAAGGTTGGCACACCGCGGGGTTCGAACCCAGGACCTTCTCGCTGTGGGGCGACAGCACTAACCACTGAGCCTCCGTGCCGTTGGAAAGGTGGGCACGCTAAATGACAAGGTCAAAAAGGAGCGTCTCACCCACAAAAAGACCAGTAATCACCTAACACGTGATCCTGCTTGCATGTTGTCCCAAATGAAATATGGTGCTTTGGTTTTGCACATTTTACAGAAAAACAAACACATTTCTGCAAGTTCAATTATATTTTTTGTACAAGAGGCAAATAACCTAGCAAACACGACCGGAGGCACCTGAGGGCATGTGACTATAACCCATGACTTGAAACGATCGTTGTATGAGTTACTATCTTTATCAATAACGAATTCATTCGGGCGTCCGGGTAGCGCAGCAGTCCATTCCCTTGCCTACCAACACGGGGATCATCGGTTCGAATCCCCATGTTACCTCTGGCTTAGTTGGGCGTCCCTACAGACACAACTGGCCGTGTCTGCGGGTGGGAAAGCCGGATGTGGGTATGTGTCCTGGTCGCTGCACTAGCGCCTCCCCTGGTCGGTCACGGTGCCTGTTCGGGGGGGGGGGGGGACTGGGGGTAATAGCGTGATCCTCCCATGCGCTACGTCCCCCTGGTGAAACTGCTCACTGTCAGGTGAGAAGATGCGGCTGACGACACCACATGTATGGGAGGAGGCATGTGGTAGTCTGCAGCCCTCCTCGGATCAGCAGAGGGGGCGGAGCAGCGACCGGGACGGCTCGGGAACAGTGGGGTAATTGGCCGGATACAATTGGGGCGAAAAAGAGGGGGGAAAATGGTTTTCCTTAAACCAAATCAAAATGGCGAGAAATGTATTGGAATGTAAAATCTAAAACAATGACAATATTTCCAACATTTTCTTTCTGGCATCTGGAGAGTGAAAGAAAACTTGCGGCAGGAAGCTCATCGCGTCAACTTCCTCTCAGCTATCTTCAGTAAATGATATGAATTGTGTCATTAATGCAGCCGACGACAATATCTGAGGCACGCAGGAGAAATCAGCCGACAGACTAAACTACAGACAGTAAATATAGCGACACCCAGCTCCGCCAGTTAGACGAGCGAACTAATTCAACACAACTTACATTCTCCACATTCACCGGAATCGGTCCACCGGCCTTTACCGAACTTAATCATAGATGGCAGAGGAATGACTACACCTTTACAGACGAATCTGTCCAACGCTTGAAAACAATCTTTCCACTTCCGTGTAGTCTGAGGCGGTCTGCAGCCAGTGTCACACCACAGGACAGCTTCACGGACCATCAGACCCCCAACCCACCACCGGCCCACACCCACCCCAGCGCCCTCACACACCACTTACTGGGTTTACAGGCCCAGTAATAACTGCCTAGGATGGCCCCACACTGTGGCAGATACATTTTTGGCTTTATATATATATATATCCATCCATCCATTATCCCAAACGCTTATCCTGCTCTCAGGGTCGCGGGGATGCTGGAGCCTATCCCAGCAGCCACTGGGGCGGCAGGCGGGGAGACACCCTGGACAGGCCGCCAGGCCATCATACAGGGCCAACACACACATTCACACCTAGGGACAATGTAGTACGGCCGATTCACCTGACCTCCGTCTTTGGACTGTGGGAGGAAACCCACACAGACACGGGGAGAACATGCAAACTCCACACAGAGGACGACCCCCCCCCCCAAGGTTGGACTACCCCGGGGCTCGAATCCAGGACCTTCTTACTGTGAAGCGACCGTGCTAACCACTGCGCCACTGTGCCGCCAGAAAACTTGGAAGAGCATATCCATTCTTAACAGAAACTCATATCTATATATATGTAATGTTTTTGGTATATAAATTCACAAGACGGGAGGACACATCTTCTTCACAGCATATGAGGAACTCTGTTCCCTCTCGGAACAACACACTCTTTCAACACAAAGACTTCAGCTCACTCATCTTTCATTTGAAAAAAACAGCCGCCGTTTAAAGAAAACCAAACCGTGGCCAGACGCTGGAATCTGTCCTTTTTTAAATTTATCTGTTCATTCATTTAATATTATTTTCTATGGCGTTGTGTTAGGCTGCTGTGGCAGGGCTTCAGTCATGAGCTGGACTCATCTGAAAGGAGCCAGACCTCCTCCTAGTGCACAATGATTCATCCTGGCTGCTACGGAAAAGGCTGGTAAAAATAGAGGACAGGCTGGTGTGGTGAGAAACTGCAGGGGTAATATCGGGCCCTTCCAAGAGCCCGCTCAAAGGGGCTCTTCATTGCTCGTGAGATAGCGGAGCGCGGCCCTGGGACCCAGGCCCATGTGGCAGCGTTTCGTGTCGGAGGGGTGAGTAGTCACAGGAGACTCTTTTCTCTCCCGTGACAAACCTGGCCGAGCGCGGGGATGTGCCCGTCGGGAGGTCAGCCGCCCTCGTGAGGAGCGGCCTGGCACGAGAACACAGGGACGCCGCCTCCTGTTCTCCTCTGTCCCGCCATCCTTCACCCTCCCTCTAAAAATATCGAGCGAGGCACAGGAGCATAGCTCAGCTCCTCTTCAGAGGATGAGGTTTCACAGTCGAGAGACTTCCCAGCAAACGGCGGCCCCCGCCCGCCCCGGCTGACTCACGCCAGCGGCGGCGAACGAGGGTCGCGCCACACAAGCCGCCTTTCTCACCGACGCCTCAGAACGCCGTGACCGTTCCCTGGCTGCAACGCTGCAAAACGCACAACAACACCACGCTCAACATTTCTGACAACGGGGAACGCTCACATTAAATCACCTCTGTACACCCTCAAACACACACTGCTCTTAACTGTTGCTTCCTCTGCTGAGTTTCACTCATCATCATCATCATCATCATCATCATCATCATCATCATTCTCCCCCCCCCTTTTTTTTTCTCCCAAATAATACCCGGCCAATCACCCCACTCTTCTGAGCCGTCCCAGTCTCTGATCCGGGGAGGGCTGCAGACTACCACATGCCTCCTCCAATACATGTGGAGTCGCCAGCCGCTTCTTTTCACCTGACAGTGAGGAGTTTCACCGGGGGGGGGGGGGCGACCTGTCACAGGGTGTTTCCCCACCTGCCGCCCAATGACTGCCGGGATAGGCTCCAGCAGCCCGCGACCCCGATTGGGATAAGCGGCTTGGCTAATGGATAGATGGATGGATGGATGCAGCGTGTGGGAGGATCACACTACACCCCCCCCCTCAGTTCCCCCTCCTCCCCCGAACAGGTGCCCCCACCGACCAGAGGAGGCACCAATGCAGCGACCAGGACACATAACCCACAACAGACAGGGCCAACTGTGTCTGTAGGGACGCCTGCCCAACCCTGGACAGTCCGCCAGTCCACCACAGGGCCGCATACGCCTTCTGTCTGCACTGAAGCTGCATTCACAAGCCGCCTGGTCTTGTACCGATAAACCCATCACACCTGCAGCCACTTAATGTGGACAGCGGAGGCGTGCGTCCATTGGTCAGCTCCGTCCCAACAAGGGTTCGCTCGACTGAATTTGATACAGGTGTTCACCGAAACAACTAAATAAAAAGCTAAACCTGACCACGCCTCTCCCCAGACTAAACACGAAGCTGAGCTCCGCTCACATGAGGAGAAGAGTTGTGGGGGGAGCGGAAACCTCTACCGGCTGTGTCTGCGGGTGGGAAGCCGGATGTGGGCATGTATCCTGGTCGCTGCACTAGCGCCTCCTCTGGTCGGCCGGGGAGCTTGTTCGAGGGGGAGGGGGGATAGAGTGATCCTCCCATGCGCTACATCCCCTGGCGAAACTCATCACCGTCAGGTGAAAAGAAGCGGCTGGCGACTCCACATGTATGGGCGGAGGCATGTGGTAGTCTACAGCCCTCCCCGGATCGGCAGAGGGGGCGGAGCAGCGACCGGGACGGCTCAGAGATGGGTGGTGATTGGCCAAGCACAACTGGGGAGAAAAGGGGAGGGGGAGGGGTAATCATACTGGAATCAGTGCTTCTCACCCAGTAAGCCCTCCTCCACCAACCTCAGCATGTAAACACCGAGACACAACAAGCTACCGGACTCCCTTACCGAAACGTGTGATGGAGGGAATGTGACAGGTGCATTGTGGGAGTGAGCTCCACAGTTTGGCGCCACTGACACCGAGTGGCCCGGATGTGAGCCGGCGTGTCCGCTGAATGTGAAAACGCGTGAACCCGAACTGGCCCGGGATTAAATCCCACCAGGACCTTCCTCTCCTTTAACCCCCTGCTCCGTTTCTAATAACGCCTTGGTCGGCAGCCAGAGGGCGCACACACGCACACGCCCACACACACACACACACACACACACACACACACACACACACACACACACCGCTGCCATGCCGTCTGTGTCAGACATGCATGGGCAGAGCTGGGCCCGGTGTGTTGTCGGTCTGTTCTCTCTCCGTTGTGCTTCTTCAGCCGCAGGAGCCGGAGAGGCGAAACTGGACCTAGTGTGCGAGTCGGGACTTGTGCGACCCCGTCACGATAAACGACGTGTGTTTGTGTAACTAAATTAGCCAATAACGCGCGCGGCAGAGTCCCCGGACCCAACAACTGAGTTCCCCACCCGACGTCTCTCCCCTGAAACCGCCCATCCCCTCAACACAGACACACACGTCCTGCTACACACAGACACACACGTCGTGCTACACACAAACACACACGTCGTGCTACACACAGACACACACGTCATACTAAAGAGTAAAAGTCACCAAACATTTAAACACACAAGTACAGACATGCCAAAAAATACACTACTTTGTTTGCAACACACACACACACACACACACACACACACACACACACACACACACACACACACACACACACACACACACACACACACACACACACACACACGGGTGATAGAATGTACTTCAACTAGCATGCATTTTGTAAAATAAGAATAAAACCCCAGTATAAACATTTCATAACAGCACCTTTTCTTTTCTTATTTTGGGGGGGGGGGGTCCCCCCTTTTTCACCCAATGTCCCCGCTCTTCCGAGCCGTCCTGGTCGCTGCTCCACCCCCGCTGCCGATCCGGGGAGGGCTGCAGACTACCACTCTGCTCCCATACATGTGGAGTCGCCAGCTGCTTCTTTTCACCTGACAGTGAGGAGTTTCACCAGGGGGACGTAGCTATGCGTGGGAGGATCACGCTATTCCTCCGTCCCTCCTGAGCAGGCGCCCCGACCCACCAGAGGAGGCGCTAGTGCAGCGACCAGGACACATACCCACATCCGGTTTTCCCACCCACAGACACGGCCAATTGTGTCTGTAGGGACGTCCGACCAAGCCGGAGGCAACACGGGGATTCGAACCTCTGATCCCAGTGTTGGTAGGTAATGGAACAGACCGCCACGCCGCCCGGACGCCCCTCAGCACCTTTTCTGACACACACATAAATACATAAACCACGCCAACAATCCCTCCAGGTGCGGTAGGTTGGTGTACACATGCTGTTATTTCACCGTGTTGCATCAGATAATCACAATGTGCAAAGTCAACAGGCCTCGAGAGAGAGTCTCAAACATCTGCAGGCACATGACCCACCCTGGCGCTCGGACCTCACGGGCCCAGCACGTGTACACATGAAACCAGTGTGTGGCGCTTGACCGGTCGTGATGCTACAGATGAAGCCTTCCTGTCGGCGCCCCGGCTCAACCCATCACTCAGCATCACAACTGCGTTACTGCGACAAGACAGCAGCTGACGACGACTTCATTACCGACCATCTGCTCACTCACACACACAGGAGCGGGCCAGGAATCGCACCGCAGAAGGCTCCGCGGCACCAAGTCAAAGGCCTAAATTAAAAACCTCCTTAAAAATGAAAAGGCAAAACAAGAAAACTAGCCAATATTGGTAACAGGCTTTTTCGTTGTTATTGTCTATGGTAATTATAGCTCTGTGGCGGCGAGGAACATACTTGTGGAGGTCTGGTGGTCCGCAGAGCTAGCATTTAGAAAGCGCCGCCCAAGGAAGTCGGAGGAAGAACAGGAACTGGGGTGTGGGCGTAGGAAAGCATAGAGACAAAGTGACTTGTGATGACTGAAAGTGAATATGTCTCAGTAAGCCTATAATCTTCACCTCGGTCCCGGCCCTAAACAATCCCACCAGCCTAAAGTAACTCCGTCTTTGAAGCCTAATTTCTCAACTCAGCCATGTTTACACAATGCGTAAACTTGCCGAGGAGGGGCACAACATCAGTTCTATAAAAAGGGGCAGGGTCCTGGTGTGACAAGCAGGGATCCAGAGTAGTCACGCCAGCTGGATCCTAACACCCCCCCCCCCCGTCCTACTAATACGTAGGTAAGATGCTTTGAGCTTGGAGGAGAAAAAGAGGTTTCAAGTAAGACTGTATGTGGCCTTATTAGATATACTCCACCGGCATTCCTGGACTACACCAAGCTGGAATCACTCAACTGTCCTATCTTTTGTCAAGAATCCATGAGAATTGAAGGCTAAATCAAAAGACATTAGAATAAATGCATGTTGTGTTTATGAATTATCTTGTCCGGCTGACGTGGCGGTCTAGTCCGTTGCCTACCAACACAGGGATCGCCGGTTCGAATCCCCGTGTTACCTCCGGCTTGGCCGGGCGTCTCTACAGACACAATTGGCCGTGTCTGCGGGTGGGAAGCCGGATGTGGGTGTGTACCCTGGTCGCTGCACTAGCGCCTCCTCTGGTCGGTCGGGGCGCCTGTTCGGGGGGGGGGCTGGGGGGAATAGCGTGATCCTCCCACGCGCTACATCCCCCTGGCGAAACTCCTCACTGTCAGGTGAAAAGAAGCGGCTGGCGACTCCATATGCATCGGAGGAGACGTGGTAGTCTGCAGCCCTCCCCGGACCGGCAGAGGGGCTGAAGCAGTGGCCGGGATGGCTTGGAAGAGTAGGGTAATTGGCTGCAAACAATTAGGGGGGGGATTATCTTGTTGACTGGGTATTAAAAGGCACAAAGGTTTGTGGACAATGATGATGGCTGTCTTCTTGCTTGAGGTCTCTGAGCAAATGATCTCATTTCCAATGTGAGTGGGCAGCAAGAGGACAGCAGGATTTGGTGAAGTGAAGGTTTGAAACCCCTCAAAAAGCTGTAGGGAAAAGCTAAATCGACACCGTCTTGATGCATGCTAAATAATCCAGGTAAGAAAGTCAAGGAAGGTTGAATCAGTTTGTCTGGATACAGCGTTTATCCAGATGAACTCATTCAACCTTCTTCGAGTAACTAAACACTGGAAGCTTGAGAGTTTCCACGCAAAGCAAAATCGTTTCTTTAAAAATCTCCCATGAAACGACATTTTGAGCGCTACGAACTTCCGTGATTTGACGTGTATTTGAAAACAACAGAGCGGTCGGCTGGGGTTTTATGATGGAAAGGAGGTCGATTTGACTGACAGCCAATAGTGGCCAAGCATTTCTAGAAGAATGTGGACATCAGTTTGCTATTGGCTGGCTTCAATTTGGTGGTAGAAGATCCTCGTCTTCTCTCAAACTTGCTCCCATTCATTAGCTGCGGTTACATGCACATGTTTTGTTCATTATGATTGAAATCCTTCCAATTGAAGAGTTTGGGTCAACCGTTTACATGGGATGTGAACTACCACAGTCTGGTGTTTACATGCACCGATGCATTTAATTGGAACAGCTATGTGACATGTGCTGTAGGACATTTTTTTTGTGAGCTTGTTTGAATAGGTCATTATTTCTTATTTTCATACCGTCTAGGCATCCAATAATGTTCAGTTTTTTAATGGTCTTTCTTTTTGCCTTTGGAGCAGCTGGCAGTCTTCACAGGCATTGTATCTGATCCAGATAAAGTCCGACTTTTGTGAGGAAGAAGCATGTCAGTCTTTCAAGTGACTGACTCAGGCAAGAGAATCCAGGAGTCTTTGCAGGGACACCCAGTGAAAGTCTGTCTCGGAGCACTAACGCGAGATACTGTAGCGGATTCAGGGGGCATTTGGCAACCGCCACAGCCGGGACGTGAATCCGGGTCTCCCACACCACGGGCGACTACGTTACCAGTCTACTAAAAGGTCTGACACGTTAGGCAAGGGCTAGCAAGTCTAGTCATCCGTGGTCATTACACTACCCCCGTCCTGCAGGAAGCACGTCCCCATGCTTCAGCATACCAGCTCCCTCACGCCTCTGGACGCACGCCCTTCCGATGGCCTCACGGTCTCACCATCCCACTTCTGACCCCACTGTAGCAAATTCGGGGGGCAGCTGGGAACCGTCGCAGCCACGACGGGAACCCGGTTCTCCCACACCAGGGGTGACTATCTTAAACAGTCGACTAAAGGGTCTGACCTGTTAGCCAAGGGCTAGCGAGTCTAGTCATCCGTGGTCGTTACAGTACTTTGGCTAAAAACAAGCCGGTGCTAGCTAGCAGCAGAATCTGCTAGTGGTACAAATGCAGGGATCGGTGATCATGAGCAAAGCAAGGAAAGCCCAATCTCAGTGTTAGGTAGCCACAGTTGAGCCACAGTAGAATCCATTCATGAAATATATGTTGGATTTCTAGAAATCACACAAAAAGCTCAGCGCGAAGTATAAACAAAACACAGCCACAGCTGAGGGTTGAGTCTACAAGGTTCTTTTTTCCCCCTCTTCTTCTATTTTAGGTGTATTGACAGTTGGCAGACAACGATTTGGCGCATTACCGCCGCCCACACGGTTCTCGCCACATACAGTGGCAGCACTACGGAGTCAGAGACTTCAGTGCGATCACGTCCATGCAACAATCAACGATCGGATAAAATCAATTATAGTTAAAAGTTGAAAAGCAACGAAGCAGAGCAACAAACAAACAAACAAACCGTCCGCTGCCAACCGGAAATAACTCAGCAGGGCATGCCTGTCTGCAGAAAGAACGTGGCCAGAAATTAATCAGGTCGAATTGTTTACATGGGACAAGTTTTCATTCGATGGGTTTATGAAAAGGTCTGATTGAAATTTCAGTCGGTTTGGGGCAGTTTATTCTGACTGAGGTGTTTATACGGAGCATTTTTATTCTGTTTAGGCTTTTGAACCGATTATAATCACGGTGGTCTCCATGTAAACGTAGCTATTCACTGGACGTTTTTGTTACTGAACACCCGCAAGTTGTAGGATGACGTCACTGAGAAATTACTGTTATTTTACAGCAGCACAAAATAAAACAAAATAGCTTTCTCATGATTTTCTTGAACATGGTTAAAGAGATATAAATCATGTGCGGATAAAAGGGGTAGCGACACATTTTTCACTTCATGGGACCTTTAAAAAGCAACACTGTGGGAGGCTTTGGGGAGCCTCAGGTGGGGAGTAAAGACACGCATGAAGCAGTCGGCTCTTTAGAACCCCCCTCCCACCCCCATGGCCTGCCCTGAGGGATAATGGCGGGAGTGGGGGGAGGGGGGATTGGGGTAATTACAGCTCTGTCCCCGTTTGATCCTGCTGACAGCATGGCCGTGCGACCCCCAGGTAGAGGGGGCAACAGCTGCAGGGCCCACAGTTACAGCTTCTGGACCAGATGTCACCACTCATACAAGCAGCAGATCTGGGAAAGACTACCCACCCCCCCTTCCCTTCCCTTCCGCCCTAGGTACTTTTCTAACCACCCAGTGTGACAGCTCACTATTGCCTGCTGACACACACACACAGTAAGACAGACGGGGAGCACACACACGGGCTGTTGAAGGTTACCTTGGTCACAATGGGGCTACGGGAGAACGCAAAGTCGCTGAAATACCCAGATATGCTCTCAATTCAGACACGTTTAGAGATACAGGGTCAGCAAACGTGGGAGGAAGGACTCGGATGGCTGATAAAAGCTCGAAATCCAGAGCTTGACACCAGATCACAAGCCGATTTTCCACGAGTCTAACTTTAACTCCCGTCTTTTTTCTTTGACATATCAAGACAAACAACTCCCTGGATTCTAAACCCCATCATTGTTTGATCATCACTCAGTGGCTGCAGATTGATTCATCATGCACACGTGGCAGTATGTGGCCTGAGACCAGAAGCCAAGGGAAGTTCCCACCTCTCCCCAGTCATGTCTTTATTTGCGATAAAAGTTAAAAATGAAAATGAAGTTGCAGAAGCCAGTCGCTTGTGCACTGCAGTCCTACTGCAACACGGCGAACACTGCCGGCTGCAACGCTGCATATTCTTTTTACGAGGGTTAACTGACCCAATTGGATAATAGCGGTTTCATGTTCTGAGTCTCCCTTTGAAAACAGGGCATTTATTCCACTGTTCTGGTGAACAATACATCCACTGCACTCGGAGACCGGGAGCATGCTCATAACTGTGTTTACATGGGTTCATTGAAAGACTGAGCCCAATTCAGGCGCCGTGATTGGGTTACGTGTAGCTTGATTCGACCTTTCTCCATATCAGTAACCAGACAGAGCAGTTTATGAGTGTTCATAAGGACGGAGTAGTGTCGCTAGTGGTTTGTGATCAGGTTACTGTCGATTTTGAGATACTTTATTGATCCCCGTGGGGAAATTACGCCCTGCATTTAACCCATCCTGGCTAGGAGCAGCGGGCAGCCGCCGTGCAGCGCCCCGGGACCAGCCCCAGTTATTTCTTCCCGTTGCCTTGCTCAGGGGCACAGACAGGAGTATTAGCCCTAACATGCATGTCTTTTTGATGGTGGGGGAAACCGGCGCACCCGGAGAAAGCCCACCACGGACACAGGAAGAACATGCAAACTCCACACACAGGACGACCCGGGATGACCTCCCAAGGTTGGACAACCCCGGGGTTCGAACCTAGGACCTTCTTGCTGTGAGGCGACAGCGCCAACCACTGCGCCACCGTGCCGCCCAATTATTTGTTTGCATGTAAACACGCTCATAATTGTGTGTTGGGTTTTTGAATATTTTGAGCTTTGTGGGGCGCGGGGGGTCCATCACCATGTTTTACAAGTCTTCAATGTAAGGATATAGTATATAGTATATCTGGCACAGCACAGCCCCCTTTATGTCTACAGAGCAGAATATGGACAGGGCCCTGGTGAATCACTCCCTAGTTGCTTCGGTTGATACAATTTTTGGGAAGTACAACTTGACAATCTTATGTAACGTTGGGTTGTCGTGAGATTTGGATAGGAAGTAGCTCTTCCAGGCTCATTTTGGCTTTTTCCGTATGTGTTATTCATGCATGCTTTTGGAAGACACAAAACCCTTTAATGAACAAATGTGACTCCCAAAAACCTTTCAGAAACACAACGCTTCTTGTGTACGCCTCGAACGCTTCGGAGAGAAAAGTACTCATATCCCATTTGAATAATGAGGCCCCCATGAGGTCAGAGGGCAGGGTCAAACCCAGCGTGGCACCCTGGAGCTGCAGGGGGATACCGTGTCAGGAAGCCCAGAGATGAAGAAACCACACCACACCACAGATGTAGATACCATCTGCACTTTGCAAAGTCCGCATCAACCAGTCCCGTCAGCCGGAGTAAGAGCTAGTCACCGCTAGCTGCGTCGGGGCCACATTCCTCAGGTTTAGGAGGGTGGATGAATGTCAGGATGAGTAACCGCACAACACGGAGCAGCATTTACTGAGCTCCCAACAACCCTGATATCTCAGAAAAGACAAATCCATATACATGCAGGCCAGACTGACGCAGCTCGCATACAACAGTGTCGCTTACCGAGAAGCACGACAGACACACTTACTGCAAAGCAGAGACAGCCACTGTGTCTCCATCACACTGTAAAGTGACCTTTAAAAAAAAACTTTAAATGTCACAACCCCCCCCCCCTTCTCCCCAATTGTACTTGGCAAATTACCCCATTCTTCCAAGCTGTCCTGGTTGCTGCTCCACCCCCTCTGCCGATCCGGGGAGGGCTGCAGCCTACCACATGCCTCCTCCCGTACATGTGCAGTCGCCAGCCGCTTCTTTTCACCTGACGGTGAGGAGTTTCACCAGCGTGTGGGAGGATCACGCTATTCCCCCAGTTCCCTCTCCCACCTGAACAGACGCCACGACCGACCAGAGGAGGCGCTAGCGCAGCGACTAGGATACATACCCACATCGGGCTTCCCACCTGCACACGGCCAATTGTGTCTGTAAGGACACCCGACCAAGCCAGAGGAAACACGGGGATTTGAACTGGCGATCCCTGTGTTGGTAGGCAACGGAATAGACCGCCACGCCACCCGGACGCCCCACATCAAGTATAAATCAAGTTTGTTAAAGCAAAGCAAACAGTTAAAAGCGGGCCAACAAATAAACAGGCCTCCAGAATGTAGAAAGGATGAATTATACAGCAGCAATGGGGTTCTTACCCACGGGAGTACCTTCTCATGACAACGCCCGCCATGACGGAGAGGTACCGCAGAAGTTCAGCAGCAACATTTTGACCAAGTAAGACTATCCATCCATCCAGCCATCCAAACCACTTATCCTGCTCTCAGGGTGGAGGGATGCTGGAGCCTATCCCAGCAGTCACTGGGCGGCAGGAGGGAGACACCCTGGACAGGCCGCCAGGCCGTCACCGGGTCGACTCCTTTATCTTTACTTTTTATTATGCATGTCCTTTTTTTCTTTTACTGTAGTCTTTTATCTGTGGTGCGATCCGTCCCCGCAGACGAGGAGAGACCCAGCCATGTGTTGGACAGATCCCGACTATTCGGTACTTAGCTGCTATTAATTACCGCAAAAACGGAGGTTTCAGCCCCAATCAAGTATGAAATCTTATTTTTCTGTCCTCCAGCAAATCTTGATCAACACTTGCCACTTCCACTCAGCGTTTCTGATTCCATAACTCAGAGGTGCGCTACAAAATGCCGGGCCTAATTAAATGTGTTTTTCAGCCGGCGCCTCCCGCTGTGCTCAGTCAGCGGGTGCCAATGGGCCTGGCATGCACCTCCAGAGGCTCCTGGCCCTCCTGCCGTCCCACACAACTGCTCAGGGAGGTTTAATTGCAGATTTAATTCGACCCAACGTTGGACGTGAAATGAGTTTAAAAGGCAACGCAGGTAGAAAAGACGAAGTCATCGCGGTGCTGCAGTCGGTGTGTGTGTGTGCGTTTGTGTGTGTGTGTGTTTGTGCGCGTGTACAGGCTTCTATCTCTACTACTATCTCTACTTCTATATGTGAGAGCTGATGGGAGGCCACTATGAGCACACATGCCATCACGTAGAGCAGGCAAAACCAACTGGAAATGGCAAGTTCTTAACGAAAGACACACACACACACACACACACACACACACACACACACACACACACACACACACACACACAGGGTTTTGTTTGTGACAGTGGAGGAGTGCCATTTGGGCTGGTTTACATTTCTTATCGAGGGCAGAAGGTAAACAAGGCGTGGATACTCCAGCCGGTTGGGAGGTAGGCCTCTGCTTCAGCAGGACCTTCTCCCAGCAGCTGGAACAAGTCCAGAGGCCTTAAATCACTCGCCGTCACCGAAAGCCTCTGCAGACGAACTGGCGAGGTCGCCCGACTGTGACGAGGTCCTCCCATCCTCTAATGAAGCACCGCTTCCTCCGAGGAAGCCCTGCACCCTGTGCCAGATGGGCCCATTTGGCCGGACCGGGAAGAGACAAGACCGTGCTCATCAGCGGCCACCAGTTTACCACGGCACACGCACGGCGTTTATAAGCCGGCTTGTTTTGTTAGCTGTGTTTTGTATCAGCGCACCACACGGTTTTTTCCCCCCTGCTTCCGGTGTGGGAAGATGGCGGTGTGAATTCACGTTTGCGCCGGCCTCACCCAGCACCGTCCATGCAGTGTCGTTGTCCACGTCTGCGTCTTCCGTTTGATGGCTGGGAGAGCTGGCGCTGGACTGGCTGGGAGAGCTTGGTCTGTTGCGTCTGGTGGGCCCAAGGACCATGGCCCTGCCTGGAGCTGCACCCCAGGAGGAAGCACCGAGGGCGGTCTGACAGGAACCTGAAGTGGGGCGGGCTAAGCTAAATGCTAACCCATGCAGACCGGCAGTTCTGACAGCCATCCTGGCTGGCGTTCGTTCCCTTGAACAGTGATTTTGTTATTTAGTCTGAATATATGTGTTAGTGTAGATATATGTGTTAGTGTAGATATATGTGTTAGTGTGGATATATGTGTTAGTGTAGATATATGTGTTAGTGTGGATATATGTGTTAGTGTGGATATATGTGTTAGTGTAGATATATGTGTTAGTGTGGATATATGTGTTAGTGTAGATATATGTGTTAGTGTGGATATATGTGTTAGTGTGGATATATGTGTTAGTGTAGATATATGTGTTAGTGTGGATATATGTGTTAGTGTGGATATATGTGTTAGTGTGGATATATGTGTTAGTGTGGATATATGTGTTAGTGTAGATATATGTGTTAGTGTGGATATATGTGTTAGTGTAGATATATGTGTTAGTGTAGATATATGTGTTAGTGTAGATATATGTGTTAGTGTAGATATATGTGTTAGTGTGGATATATGTGTTAGTGTAGATATATGTGTTAGTCTGGATATATGTGTTAGTGTAGATATATGTGTTAGTGTGGATATATGTGTTAGGGTAGATATATGTGTTAGTGTTGATATATGTGTTAGTGTAGATATATGTGTTAGTGTAGATATATGTGTTAGTGTGGATATATGTGTTAGTGTAGATATATGTGTTAGTGTGGATATATGTGTTAGTGTAGATATATGTGTTAGTGTGGATATATGTGTTAGTGTGGATATATGTGTTAGTGTGGATATATGTGTTAGTGTGGATATATGTGTTAGTGTGGATATATGTGTTAGTGTGGATATACGTATGTGTTAGTGTGGATATACGTATGTGTTAGTGTGGATATACGTATGTGTTAGTGTGGATATATGTGTTAGTGTAGATATATGTGTTAGTGTAGATATATGTGTTAGTGTAGATATATGTGTTAGTGTGGATATATGTGTTAGTGTAGATATATGTGTTAGTGTAGATATATGTGTTAGTGTGGATATATGTGTTAGTGTAGATATATGTGTTAGTGTGGATATATGTGTTAGTGTGGATATATGTGTTAGTGTGGATATATGTGTTAGTCTGGATATATGTGTTAGTGTGGATATATAAGTTAGTGTGGATATACGTGTTAGTGTAGATATACGTGTTAGTGTGGATATACGTATGTGTTAGTGTGGATATATGTGTTAGTGTGGATATATGTGTTAGTTAGTATGTGTGTTCTTGGAAGTTCTTGTAGTTTTCGTCTTTGTGTTGCGCTGCTGTGGGCTGGGGGCACCGTATTTCGTCCCTGATTCCTGATTACTTCTATATCCCGTGTTCAGCCTGTCCAGCTCCCCATCCTCAAACTCTATGTGTGTGTGTGTGTGTGTGTGAGTGTGTGTGCGTTTGTGTGTGTGCACGCTCCTGCATGTCGGTCAAGCAGGACAGGCACTCTCAGACTCTTCCCATCAGTCTTTTCACCCGGGTCCTGCTTCACTTGTTTCACCCACCACATTACAGCAATTAGCCTCAAAAGGATCCCCGGAGTCCAGATCGTTTGACAATCAGGCCTACACTCCATCAAGCCTCCAAAGCGTAGACCCACACACGCACGCGAGGGACGTGGGCAGGAAAGGGAGTAGCCGTGCTACACGCCCACTGTTGTGCAGAAGAGTCACTGCAGCAGAAAATAGCCGCTCTCGATTAATAAACACACAGCGTAATCAAGTAAATTAAAGCAACACACAACACAACGAAAACAACCAGCGGCTCATAAAAAAAAAAAAGGAAAGTCTGGGATCCTTTACCGCACGAGGCACAGGAGGGTTCGACATCCCCGTCAAAGAACAAGTTCACTTTTAATGTGTTTTTAACCCAGACCTCATTACAACGGTGATGAGCAGCATTTGGGATTATGGAGACGGTAACGCAATAACCCACTGCTTCAGTACAGCTGGCTTCTTCTTTTCTTTTTTCCTTCTTGTTGCTTAATCAAATTGGCCACAGCCCAGTTGTGCGATCGTTTAAGCCTTCAAATGCATGCGATATATATCCAATTCCAAAATGGGAAGCTCATAGCAGTCAGACAAGTCTTATTGTGCTATGCTGGGAAAACAGTCGTAAGCCAACTTCCTGTCAAGCTGACATTCACACCACTGCAGCGATAACTTCATCTGTATGAGCTTTTATCCTTTCTTTGGATTTCCCCCCCTTTTCTTCCCAATTACCTCACTCTTCCGAGCCATCCCGGTCGCTGCTCCACCCCCTCTGCCGATCCGGGGAGGGCTGCAGACTACCACGTGCCTCCTCCCATACATGTGGAGTCGCCAGCCGCTTCTTTTCACCCGACACTGAGGAGTTTCACCAGGGGGACGTAGCGCGTGGGAGGATCACGCTATTCCCCCCAGTTCCCTCTCCCACCCGAACAGGCGCCCCGACCGACCAGAGGAGGCGCTAGTGCAGCGACTAGGATACATACCCACATCAGGCTTCCCACCTGCAGACACAGCCAATTGCGTCTGTAAGGGCACCTGACCAAGCCGGAGGTAACAGGGGGATTCAAACTGGCGAACCCCGTGTTGGTACGCAACGGAATAGACGACCACAGTGATATTGGGCTATACAAATACAACTGACTTGACTACCCGGATGCCCTCCATCTGTATGATTTTAATTGAACATTTTAATGGGGTCTGGGTTAAAGGAATCCTGCAGCGTGTGTCCTCGCTCGAGGGAGTTTCTTTTACAGAAGAGCAGCAGTGAATAAGTGAACACATGTCCCCCCAATATCAATCTAAAAGTAGCTCTGACAGTACTAGCCTATAAAAAGAGATCCCTTTTCCCATTGCAATCATGCCCATCTCCCAGGTGGACTGAAGCTCGGTCTCATGGTAGGACAGGACAGGTAGGAGAACACCACGTTCTGACGCAGAACACTGACCTACATGTCTCTCCCTTAACTAACCTTGTACATTTCTGAAGCGTGACAATCACTGGGCTCATGATTGCTGATTTTTGTACAGCTACGTTTGATGTGCTGATGAATACGTTTAAGAATAAGCAATTAAGGGTGTCCGCGTAGCATGGCAGTCTATTCCATTGCTTACCAACACGGGGATCCCAGTTTGAATCCCCGTGTTGCCTTCAGCTTGGTTGGGCATCCCTACAGGCACAATTGGCCGTGTCTGCAGATGGGAAGCCAGATGTGGTTATGCATTCTGGTCGCTGCACTAGCGCCTCCTCTGGTATGTTGCGACATCTGTTCGGGTGGGAGGGGGAACTGGGGGGGAAGAGTGTGATCCTCCCACGCGCTACGTCCCCCTGGTGAAACTCCTCACTGTAAGGTGAGAAGAAGTGACTGGTGACTCCACATGTATCGGAGGAGGCATGTGGTAGTCTGCAGCCCTCCCCGGATCAGCAGAAGGGGTGGAGCAGAGCCCAGGAAGGCTCGGAAGGGTGGGGTAATTGGCCAAATGCAACTGGGGAGAAAAAAAGAAGAAGAAGTCGATACTAAGTAATACCTAGGGACAGTTTAGTACGGCCGATTCACCTGACCTACATGTCTTTGGACTGTGGGAGGAAACTGGAACCTCTGGAGGAAACCCACGCAGACATGGGGAGAACACGCAAACTCCACACAGAGGATGGCCCGGGACGACCCCCAAGGTTGGACTACCCTGGGGCTCGATTCCAGGACCTTCTTGCTGTGAGGCGACAGCACTAACCACTGCGCCACCGTGCCGCCAATGGACTACTGGACTATGGACTACTACAATAATATTTTATCTTCTGCACTTGATAGTTTAGCCCCCCCTGAAAACACGGGTTGTTTACTTGCCCATACTGCTCCCTGGTACACTTGTGAATTACGTCAGCTCAAGGCAACTGGTCGGCGCCTTGAGAGGCTTTGCACCAAGACTGGACTTGCCGTTCACAAGCAAATGTATTCGGATCATATACTCAGTTAAAAAAATGCTCCTTCAACAGCTAAAACATCCTGTTATGCAAATACCATCAGTACAGTTGAAGGGAATACTGGAAGTCTCTTCTCCAGTTAAAAGTTTACTAAATCCACCTGAAACCCTTCGAATGAACAATGCTCTGCTTTTTTGAAGTTTTTTTAACTCCTAAATTAGCACCATTCATGAGCCGCTAGCCTCGGCTAACATCTTGCAGACTGACTTAGCATCAGCAAGCGCCGTGAAACTGTTCACTGTCCTATTTGACTTCAGTCTTCCACCTGAAAATCACATTTCTGAACTTATTACTAAGTCTAGCACCTCCACATGTCACCTGGACCCAATTCCTACAACCCTAGTTAAAACATGCCTGCCCTCCA